>NC_064809.1:69400555-69456786 GCF_023721935.1 Panthera uncia
AAGAAGAAGAAGAAGAAGAAGAAGAAGAAGAAGAAGAAGAAGAAGAAGAAGAAGGAGGAGGAGGAGACATTGAAGCAGAGAGAGAACAAGGTCTTAACTGATTTTAACATATGCTCATGTTTAGCAGATAGGAAGAGGCAAAACCCATGAAAGATAGAATAAAGGAAGGTCACTAACGAAAAAGGTCTCTGTGACAAAAAAGAAGATTGTCACATGGGCTGGGGGGAGGAGTGACTCTTACTCATCTACTAGGTTCAGTCTGTGTATGGTTGGCTTTAACTCGCTTTATTTCCATAACAAATCCAGTGAAATATGATCACCAAATTCTAGCTCAGAGAAAGAGGCTTTGGTTATTAAGTTGGGTTGTGCAATTTTTAAGTGGCAATTGGATTGGAACAAAATATTATCTGACTTCAAGCTCTGCTTTATGATTATATCCCCAAAACAAGAGTTTAAAGAGGAAAGTTTAAAATAAGGCCCTGAGAAGACACATAACAGAAAGAAAATTAAAGAAATCCATTCGCTTTGGTAGTTAAAGAAATTTTTGGTGAAGTTCAAGAAAATCATTTCAGGGGTGCCTGGGTAGTTCAGTTTAAGCATCTAACTCTTTATTTCAGCTCAGGTCATGATCTCACAGTTTGTGGGTTTGAGCCCCACATCAGGCTCTGTGCTGACAGTGTGGAGTCTGCTTGGGATTCTCTGTCTCCTTCTCTCTGCTCCTCCCCTGCTCATTCCTTTTTTTTCTCTCTCTCTCTCTTTCTCTCACTCTCTCTCTCTCTCTCTCAAAAATCAATAAATATTTTTTTTAAAAAGGAAGTTATTTCAATTGAGAGTTGAAAAAATTCATTGCAGGGTTATTAAGGAGGAGTTTGTGGTTAGCAATCAGAGGCCGAGGACGTATATTCTCTGGAGAAGTTGGGCAGTGCAAAAGAGAAATATGATGGTAGACCTTTGGTGTTTAGCATCAGAGAAGTGTTTGGGGCAATGGTATGGAGAGCATTTTAGAACTTTTCTGAGAAGGTGGTTAAGAGGAAGCTACTGGAGCTTGGCTAGGCTGTGTTTTATATTGAAGCAAAAACATTTACTCTGTAAGATAAATGAGGGAGAAAGAGGAAAGACTGGTCTCAGCACTTTCTAGTGGGAGGATTTCCAGGCAAGATACGGTGGCTGAGGTCAAGGAGAGAGACTGAGGAAGAGATGCGTTTAATGCAGATTTTTCTGAGTGAAAACGTATGTTTTGTGTGACACGACACCTTCTGTAATCCTCGTGCATTTCAGCAAAACTACACACTCTGAGATGTACTTGGTGTGATTAATTGTTTTTTCGTGTGGCAAGATTTACAGCAATGTTGGTGAAGTACTGAAACAGTCACCTCATAAGGAGAAGAGCCCATATGCACGAGCATTTAATTTATCATGGTTGTTGTGTATTGCTTTAAGATTAGAACAATTTATGGTGTAGAGGAGGGAAGCAGTAGAGAGCAAGAGATTGAAGGTACAGTGAGAGATTAGATGGATTCGAAAAATAGGTTTTTAGGTTGGGAATAAGAGGTGGCCATCTTTTTCTCAGAGGAAAGGGAGGAAGAAGGAGAAGCTTGGGAAATACAGAGTGATATTTTAAAGTGAAGTGACTATGGTGCCTAGGAGAACTTGGGGAGAGACACTCAAAATGGGAATTTATGCCCAGATGACCTTCATCATATCCTCTGTACCACTGGGGAGCGGTGCCATTTGCTGGGATGAGGAATTCGGGCTAAATGTATGGCTTGAGGAAGGAAAATATTTTGGCCCATGTGATTGAACAAATGATTAAAACTACTGCCAAGCAGCAGAGAAAGATAGTTTTGAATGGCATTGCGTTACTTCTACAAACTTTTCTATCAGTGTTGCCATTTGGAGTAGAAATGAAGAAAGTCTAGGGATATATTTAGGTAGGAAGGACTACATGCCTCAGATTATATCGGGAGTGCTATTGCCAACTTTGTGTGAAAGAAATGGTTAGGTATATGCCAGTTTGCTTTAAAAAGGAAGGCCCACTAACTAAATTTGTATGTCTTACGACATTTAAAGTATCTATATAAGGTGTCTGCATCGTCTATGATACCCCCATTTTGTGCCTGACTGATTCTGCCCTTGGTGGAATTATCCCATTGTGAGTAATCCCCATTAATGTGTTCAGTGTTTTGATCATGATGGGCTATATTACAGTGTGTTTCATGGCAGTTCTCTACCTTTTATCCCTTGTAAGAGGAACTTCTGTGTTTCAAATTCTCCCCCTGAAGGAATAGGCCTGGGAGCCATGTTTTTAACCAGTTGGACCTCGTCTGCCCTAAACCACAGCTGATTGGAATATAGGAATCCCCTGACGCAGGACAGCTAAGCTGCAGTTAGTGACTTATGATCCATGGCCTGGCAGGAAAAGATGAGCTAAACCAATAAGATTCTCCCCCTGGGGAATCTTATTTGATAAATGCTAAGAAGCTGCAAGAGGTTACTGAAATGGAGAGGGTGTCTAGAAGTCTACTTGTGGCCATAATGGTGGGATAGTCATGATTCCACAGCCAGTTTCTAAAAGGACCTTAAGATGTAATCCTAGAAATATAATCTTAACAGTTTGTTTTTGTTTTTTAAAGCATATTAACTCTCCATCAGGTGCCGTAGGAGCCTCACGAGGTCTTTTCCCTGGAACAGTTGGGACATTTAACTGGAACTGAAATAGTATCATCCCTCCTTCTGTGGAAAGTCCTCGGAAAACTCATAAAGAGACACTGAGACCCAAAACCCCATCTTTAAGAATCTTTTGTCCTCTTCTTTTCAAAAACCCGAGCAATGGAATTTTACTATTTCTTCAATACAAAATTCTATTTTGAAGCAAGAAGGAATTTTTAGGAGTATGAAAGAATGCCACAGAGCCATTAAATCCCTTACTGACAGTTTGTATTCTCTGCATAACCTTGAATATTTTATTAGCGATGCCAGTTTGCTTTTCAAAACACAATCTTACTGCTAAAAGTAACCTCCAGTCTATTTGCCAGTTGAAAAAGTTTCTCTGTGGTTAAATAGGATACAAATATGTCAGTCCTGGCTTTGTTTCTTTACATTATGCCTACTCTATTTCATCCTTGGAGGATGTAATAAAGCCAATTAAAATTATATGCAATTTTCTGATGTTTATAAAAGATGCATGGCTCTGAGGGAGAAAAGTGGCTAAAGGTGGTTGCTAGGGACAACCAACAAAGAGGCTATAAATTAATAGACTTGCTCCTTTTAAATATGTCATTAATCAAGTGGAAAGGAGGTAAATTTAAAATATTTCTTAGAGGAAGAACTTTTCCCGTTTTAGGGAGACTCTAAACATTTGTATGCCAAGGTGAACTCATCAGCCTCTTGGAGGTCTCCTTGAAGGGATTACTGAGAAGCAATTCTAGAAAGAGACCTATGTCTTTTTGGATCAAAAAAGAAAGCAACGAAGCGTGATACGATTCTCTAAAAAGAGAGATGATGACAAACTTCTGGAGTCAAGCCAAAATTAAGTAGGTCATGGAGGAGAGGGTTTCTCCTTAAAGCCATCAGAACAGTGTGAATCAGTTGATATGATTTCTCTTTTACTTTCAAAAAGTTTAAAGGGTGTCTGCTTAAATATAGATGCTTATTTTTATTCTTTGAAAAATTAAAAAAATATTTAAAAATGATATCCAATTATTTAGCACATGGTGCAACAATGATTTCAGGAGTAGTTTCCTTAAATGCCCCTTACCCATTTAGCCCGTCCCCCCCTCCCACAATCCCCCCAGTAACCCTCTGTTTGTTCTCCATATTTAAGAGTCTCATGTTTTGTCCCCCTCCTTGTTTTTGTATTACTTTGCTTCCTTTCCCTTATGTTCATCTGTTCTGTGTCTTAAAGTCCTCATATGAATGAAGTCATATGATATTTGTCTTTCTCTGACTAATTTCGCTTAGCATAATACACTCCAGTTCCATCCACAAAGTTGCAAATGGCAAGGTTTCATTCTTTTTGATTGCCGAGTAATACTCCAATGTATATATATATAACACATCTTCTTTATCCATTCATCCATTGATGGACATTTGGGCTCTCTCCACAATTTGGCTATTGTGGATAGTGCTGCTCTAAACATTGGGGTGCATGTGCCCCTTCGAAACAGCACACCTGTGTCCCTTGGATAAATGCCTAGTAGTGCAATTGCTGGGTCATAGGGTAGTTCTATTTTTAATATTTTGAGGAACCTCCATACTGTTTTCCAGAGTGGCTTCACCAGTTTGCATTCCCACCAGCAGTGCAAAAGAGATCCTCTTTCTCTGTATAGATGCTTATTTTAAGTTGAACCTGAGCTATTTGCATGATATGTATTTTTTTAATTGGAAAGGGTTTGGAAGCTCAGGCTAATTTATTATTTCAATAAAGCTTGCAATTTAGACCAGAAACTAACCCACGATTCTGCCACTTACTGGTACTGAAGTTATTTAGATGGCAGGCGTATTCTGTCAAGTGGCTCCTGGCAGAAGTGGGCATGTTCTCAGTCTGTTAGTGAGGGTTTCTCTGCCGTGGCTTCTAGTTTCATTTGTATAATGATTCAGTTGATTGGTTGCTTTATAGTCGCTTTTCTTTCAACCAGAGGTTTTCTCCTGAATACTGTGATTGCCAATGTGATGTGATAAACTACTATTTCTCTAGTTGTTTTAAGCTTCTTGCTAGAAGCTTATGCTTAATTTAGTGCTCAATAACAATAACACTTTTCATTTACTTTTAGTAATATGAGCTGCAAAAGTAAATAGTAAACTATAAACTCCACTCTCCTCATTGTCAAAAACAGTTCCAGGGACATATTTAGAGTTCAATAAATATTTCTTGAACAATTGCACGAATAGAGCATTGAGAAATGCATATGTGATTATTGGATTATATATATAATTGATATATTATATATTATAATATAATAATATATATTAGATGTTTTAGATTATATATATAGTTAGATTATATATATAATATTATGTGTATATATATATTTTAGATGTTTATTTATTTTATATATATGTGTATACACATATATATACACATATTATATACACATATATATAATATGTGTGTGTGTGTGTATATATATATATATATATACATATATATATATATATTTTAGATGTTTATTTATTTATTTTGAGAGAGACAGAGAGAGCCCAGCAGGGGAGGGGCAGAGAGTGAGGAAGAGAGAGAGTCCCAATTAGGCTTTTCCCTGACACCACAGTTTGATGTGGGTCTCAAACCCACAAACTGCAAGATTGTGACCTGAGCTGAAATCAAAAGCTGGATGCTTAACCAACTGAGCCACCCGGGCACCCCATAGGATTATATTTTTAAGGAAAAAATAAAACCCCAACCAGTCACAAATTTTATTTGGTAAAAATTCATGTAAAGCTGTTAGGGTAAAGGGCTTTATAAACCGTGCTGAACAAAATTGTTCTGACAGACCAGAAGGGAAGGACTTCACATGGTGAGCAACAGAAATGATGAGATAATGAAGATATCTCACTCATGTGCAGATCAACTCGTGTGCAGTTGAAACTCAGCAAAGTGGGGCAGGGGTTTACATTAATGTCCAGTTAGGATTTGGGGGAAGTTCAGGTGAGGAATCTGGCAGGGGTTTGAGGGATAACTAAACGAGATCATGCGGACTGGCCTTAGCTTTATTTATTTATTTATTTTTCTTTTTTTTTTTCTTTTTTTTTTTTTTAATTTTATTTTTTTTTTTAACGTTTATTTATTTTTGAGACAGAGAGAGACAGAGCATGAGGGAGGGGCAGAGAGAGAGGGAGACAACAGAATCTGAAACAGGCTCCAGGCTCTGAGCTGTCAGCACAGAGCCCGACATGGGGCTCGAACTCACGGACCGTGAGATCATGACCTGAGCCGAAGTCGGACGCTTAACCGACCAAGCCACCCAGGCGCCCCTGGCCTTAGCTTTAGAAGTGAAAGTGTATTGAGCATCCTCTGGACCTGTTTGTAGACTTGTTGAATTTCCTGCTGACTTGGTGAGCCAGAGTAAGCGAGCTAAATGTTTTGAGTCACCCGTGTCACCCGTTCTGTTTTGAAGCAATTGCTTAATTGGAGGAAACTCCAGGCCTTGAAGAATGTGGGCTTTATTTAGTTGGTGGGGACTTTTGTAAATTGGCATAGGGGTCTAGCTGCGATGGCAACCAGTTGTCACAGTTAATTGTCTTTCTTGACTCTTACCAAGGAGTTTGAGCCCACCCAAAGAGCTTGGGATAAAGTAGAAAGAGGAATAACCATTAAGGTGTTTATTCTTCATGACTTTTAATTGTGATTATTTATGTAATGGTTTACTATGCGTGCGACTTGTTTAAAAATGCCCTCAAATCACTTTTGGAAGTTCATGACATTAAATGATAATTTTTAAAAGCCATTGATCTTTTCACAGTTCAGAAAAGTATAAAGCCTCAAGTGTTCAGTCAGCTTCGTGAGTGAAACCTATACTTGGCAGGAAATATAGGGGATCCATACTGATTTAAAAAGTTACAGGTAAGTGAAGCAATGCTGGGCAGGGGGAACTTTTGCAGTTTGATTGGGTTAGAAGAAAGGCCTCACTGAAAGATAACATTTCAGCAAAGACCTGGAGGAAGAAAGGGAATGAGCCTGGCAGATATCTAAAGAGGGGAACCTTCCAAGTGGAGGAAAGAGTAAAGAAAAAAAAAATTCTTGAGATAGGAATGTACCTAGTGTGTTGAGTCAAAACCCAAGAGTGAGCCAGGTCAGGGGAAGATGGCCGGAGATGAGGCCAGGAAGTTCACAAAGGGGAAATCGCATAGGGCTTTTTCGGTCCTTGGGAAGACAGCCTTTCCCCTGAGTGAGGTAGGTGTCATTGGAAGTGTTTTGAAGCAAAAGAGTGACACAATCTGACTTAAGTTTTAAAAGGGATTATTCTGGGATGGGGGGGGCGGGGCGCCTGGGTGGCTCAGTCAGTTAAACATCCAGTTTTGACTCAGGTCATGATCTCATGGTCCACGAGTTTGAAACCCTGCATCGGGCTCTGTGCTGACAGCTCAGAGCCTGGAGCCTGCTTCAGATTCTGTGTCTTCCTCTCTCTCTGCCTCTTGCCCACTCAGACTCTGTCTCTGTCTCTGTCTCTATCTCTGTCTCTGTCTCTCTCTCAAAAATAAAATAAAAACATAAAAGTGATTATTCTGGTTTCTATCATTATCTCAAGAATACATTTGGCTGCAAGAACAGAATAACTAATAGTAGTTAAAATGAATATGAATTGTTTTTTCTTGTATTTCTTTTTGATGAAGGACCTTCCTGGAATCCTTCGTTGTTACCATGATACCATCAGAGACCAAGCTCTTTTCCATCACCTTCCACCTGTTGGCTTTTCTCCTTGTGCTCATTGCCCCACGGTTATAGCATGTCTGGCTGCTGTAGCTCCAGGCGTCACATCTTTGTTCAAGGCAGAAAGAAGGAAAGAAAGGCAACCCTTAACTGTACCTACAAGGAAAGCTTTCCTTCCGTGTAACAGGCCATTTGTGCTTCTGAGAGAGAATGAGGAATTAAAATACTTGTTTTCTTAGCTCTTACTGAAGAGGTGGGAAAAGGACTTGGGGATGGGTGCTGGGTCAGTCAACCTGTGTTTGGCAGTTATGATTCATTATATCTGTTATATGTGATTCATTATATCTGCTGTATCAATTTATTAGCCTCTTTCATGCACATTTGCTCATTGGGGTCCTGTAACGATCCTTTGGGAGAAAGCAAGGAAGGATAGTAAGCTCCATTTCAGAGATAAGACAAAGCCCAGAGAAGCGCCTGCCTCCCAGGTATTTTAATGACAGGGCAGGGACTAGAACGGATGTCACCGACTTGCGTTCATTCATTAGTTCCTGGCACCTAACTTTAGAGTCATATGAAAAGTCTGGATTCTCTTCCCGCGGACACATTGCCATTTGCATCCAGCCTCCTCTAGCAAATGAGAGGCTAGTAGAGGGTCTCTGCTCTCTCCATGGGCTTGGAGACTGTGATAACACTGTCACTTTTTTTCTGGTTATCTTGAGTTCTGAGCTGCTGGAGGCAATGCAGGAAGACTGAGGAGTAAAGAAAAGCATTATTCTAGGGAGGGAAAAGGCAGAGTCACCCTTGGGGCCCTGAGACATACTGGAGAGCGTTCCTGAAAATCCGTGGATAGAATGCTGCTTGCAGAAACATTTGAAATGCACCCGAAGAGCTCTCGGTGTAAAGAAGGTATATTTTCATTAGTTTTGTGAATTGCGTAATTATTTTATAAAGATAACAGTTGCCCTTTGCTTTTGACTAAATCTGTGGTTTTCTAGGTGAGATTTACTTAAAGCTGGGTTTCCAAGTAGCTCTGAGAAGCAGAACTGCTGCACTCTGTGCCAGACAGGCATTTTTTTCCTCCTGTCTCAGAGTCGATGCAGCTGGGAGAGGCTCGTGTTGCTCTCCAGATCCATCTTCTGTCCAGGTGCACATTCATCCTTCCCCTTCACAAGACGGATGCTGTTTTATCTGGGAGACCTTGGGACCAAAGTAATTAATGACCCATGGCTCCAACTTGGCTACAAAAGAATACAGCGAGGCCCTAAGTTTAGGCAAAAAGGAGTAACAACGTAAGACATTATGAGGAATGGGAATTTTAATTTATTTAGGGTGCTGGGAGCATAAATTGCATTTAATCCTTACAACGTGTATGAGGTGTTACTCTTTTATTACCATTTCTGTTTTCTAGATAAATAAACTGAAATTTAGAGATAATTAAATTACTACTTCACGTTACAGCCACTGAACAACAAAGCCTGGGATTTGGATCCAAGCATGTTCTAGTTATCCAGATAATGAAAGCTTCCTGTAGTGCCCTGCACACTTTAGCAAAACTAGGGAAAAAACAAGAAAGGTGACGAAATGCTATGGGGTCTTGGACTGAATTAAAAAATATACCAAATGTATCCTATAAATGGAATTTGTTATGGCCTGGTGCAAGTCAGTGTAGTTAGTTCTCAAATTTTTGTGTGCTTAAAAAAAATCACAGGAGTTTCTTTTAAAATTTAGGTTTCTGAGGGGCGCCTGGGTGACTGAGTCGGTTAAGCGTCCAACTTTGGCTTAGGCCATGATCTCATGGTTCGTAGGTTCGAGCCTTGCGTCAGGCTCTGTGCTGACAGCTCAGAGCCTGGAACCTGCTTCAGATTCTGTGTCTCCCTCTCTCCCTGCCTCTCCCCCGCTCACACTTTAGTGTGTCTCCCTCTCAAATATAAATAAATGTTAAAAAAAATTTAAATTTAGGTTTCTGGGCTCCCAACTCAGAGGTTGTGGTTAAGTAGGGTTGCTGCAGACTCTGGGAATCCACATTTTAGTAAGTGTCTAGATGACTTTGAAGCACGTTTTCTGCAAGTGACATTTTGGGAAATATTGCTTGAAATTGAAATTCAATAGTCAGTACCTCCCCAGGCATTCAGGAGGCTTCTGGCTTCTCATCCAAGTGTTGGTAGAAAATGGATTGATGCACTGTGCATGAATGAAGATAAACAGGATTTCTCCAATGGAGGTCTTGCCATTTATTCCGATTTGGCATTTAGAACTTAGAGAAGACATAGAGGAAAAGCAGCCCCCTTTTTAGGTAAGAATATAAAATTTAAAAAATACAAAGAGGGAAATGTACAGCTTGCTTTACACTTTTCCTTTACTTTGATTGTATAATTTTTTATTTCCCCCACACAGCCAGACACACTAGAAGAGATTCTCAGAGGATGCTAAAAATATTGCTCTTGTCACCACAGACTCACATCCCCTTTGCTTGCTTGCTTTCTGAATTCTTAGTAGAGAGGATGTCTTGGGTCTTTTGCCTCGTGTCTCTTTCTGGCAAGAATGAGGTTGAGTTGCTTTTGAGATAGGTCTTTGCCTCTCTGGTCAAATCCACCAAATCCGCATTAAGGCCACATCCAGGTCTCCCGGATGTTATGCAGATCTGGTGTCGGGCTCAGGCCGAGTGGTTTTATTTTAAATAGGGAGCTCACTCTGGCGATGAAAAGAACAAAACAAAGGACCCAAGGTTGTAGTCCTGAATAAAAGTGTGCTCCTTTATGCAGCAGATGTTTGAGGGGGCCGTCGTTTGTCAGATATGGGCCAGGTGCTGAGCTGATAAAATAATTAGTGATTAAAAGAATTGAGTTAGAAGATCACATTGTTTTGGTTTCCTGTTGAAAACCTTTAAAATCTGCTTACATTTTCTATATTATAAGCTTACTTAAAAATCTGTTTTTATGTTTATTTGTGAGAGAGAGAGGGAGAGAGAGAGAGAACAGGGGAGGGGCAGAGAAAGATGGAGAGACAGACTCTGAAGCAGGCTCCAGGCTCTGAGCTCTCAGCACAGAGCCCCAACCTCGTGGGGCTCAAACCCACGAGCCCTGAGATCATGATCTGAGCCGAAGTCAGACGCTTGACCAACTGAGTCACCCAGGCTCCGCTTAAACATCTTAAAAGTTAATCTTTTTGAGCATTTACTGTGCCTGGTGCCTGGAGAATTATAAGGTGACAGAGTCCAGGAGCATGGACTTGAGTCAAACCAACCGTGGTCTTATCTTGCTTCTGCTTCCTATCAGCTAGGTAAACTCAGGCAAGTTCCTGCCCTCCTCTGAGCCCAATCTTTAAAAAAGCTGTAAAGTATAAAGGATCTTTTGAAAGATGAGAAAACTAAAGAATGTAAAGCATTTGGCATATATTTAGTATTTAATAAATTTCAGTTAATATTATTATTGAGGTTTCTCAGCTGCCCTTAAGGAGCCTGTAGCACAGCTAGGGACATAGATACATCCTTATTTAAAGGCTTACTGAAAGGGAGCATGTGAGTACAAGATCAGTCAGAGCAACAGAAGTGCTGTTGGAGGTCAAAACCAGGGGAGGTGTTGAAAGGAACCTCTTAGAAGAGCCTGGCCTAAAGATACAGTATAACTAGCGTATGAAGTCACCCTCTGACTATGTTTGCAAACTCACCCTCAGTGCACAGTATTCTCTTTTGAGCTACACAAATCGAGAAATATTGTGTGGTAAAATTAAAGGATGTGTGCTTATTTAATCTAGGAACATGGTTCTTAATGTTTCTAGTCCATGAGCTATGTTGGAAAGGAAAAAAATGACACACACACACACATACACACACACACACACACACACACATACACACACACACATAAGATAATAAAACTGATGATAGGCATTTTGTGTTTTTAATTGTTATTGTCCCAATATGCCTCACAGAGGGGTTAGAGGAAGCAAGTACTGATTAAACGTGCTGATGAACGAATGCCATTTCCCTATTTTCTAATTGGTTTTGCAAAGTTACAAACAAAAGCACTTTTTGTTAAAAAAAACAACTTATCTGGAATGGGAGGACTGGTAACTTTTGAAGTTCTATCAGCTGCATTATAGCCATGGTGATTAGTTAGAATGGGACACTTTTGAGAATAAACAGGGATTCTTTATTAACAGGCGGAGACAACATATGTCTACCTGGGTTGTCCTGGGTAGATAGAAATATATGGGTAGCCTGATTATAGTTTTTATATGTCAAACATCTATCACTAGTCCTTTATTAGTTAATATCAAAAATAAATTCATGGCTCCTATAAAAAATAAGCTTATAAACCCTCAGTCATACATATGTGAGAAACGTGTTTAAAATAAAAGGAAGAAATCAAAATTAATATTCATTGAATGCTTATTTGCTAGGCATTATCTCAATCAGATATAAAGCTCAGAGAGATATGTAAATTCATCATTTTCATTGCTGGTAAGTAAGAGATATAAATAAATGAAGCTTTAATTCCTGATCTGTCTGATTTGGGACTTCATTAGAACATATATTGACAGTTCTGGTCTAAAGCAGAAAGATGTTTCACAACCATGTTGTAAAAATTGTTATTCTTAGAAAAATTCAGTGTCTCAGGAACATCAAGAGAATTTCAGAGGAGGAGGTAAGATTGGGCCTTTCCATGAAGGTCAGGGTCTCACTTCCTGGAATCCCTAAGAATATGGGAGCATTCCTTACTTGAGGTAATTTAGAAAAAAATTAGAAAGTGGTAAGAACTGTTATTCGTGTACACTGATGCATTGTTTTTCCTAGTTTGTCTCTTCTTCACTCCAAAGATTCATTCCATTTTCTCAGAAGTTGAGTGTTTTCAACTTACTTTGTCTTGTGTTTTTCCATGGTGATAAATGCTGACTTCTTACACTGGTTCAGTAGTAACCTAGAGACTAGCCCAGAGTTATTTGTGATTCCCGTCTTGAACCTGAGCTATGCTCTCCCCTTAGGTTTTGGCCAAGACCAGGCACATGTGGACAATGAGACTGTAGCATGGGGAATAGAGCCAGTGACCTTGAATGTAGGAGCATAGCACTGGCTGGAGTCAGACCTCTGTTTTCAAATCCTGATTCGGGCATGCAATGGGTGTGAGGCCTTGGCTACTTCACTTCTCTGGGCAGGTCTGGCTTCATGGACTTATGACCTGTTCAGTTGCACACAAGTCTTGGCAGGAGAACCCTTCTCTTGGTTTAATGCTTTGCTGACCCTATCTTGAAATTTGTGATATTTTTTGAACAAGGAGCCCTACACTTTCATTTTGTACTAGATCTAGCAGATTATGTAGCAGGTCTTATATCTAAGCCTTAATCGTTTGTAAAACAGGGATAGTAATATTTTCTTCATCTTAGGGTTCACAGGATTCTCCTAGGAAAGGATGTACCTGCCACTGGGAAAGCAGAGTCAGGCAGTGAGCTTAATCCAGACTGGCTTATTCATTAAAAGGAAAGGTTGAATTTGGCTGTCATATGGTGTCTACCTCTCACATTGTTTGTTGGCTTAGCTAGCTGTGGACATGTGCCATGGGATGGGAAGAGGGAAAATCAAAGAGTTCTTTTAGATGAAAATATCTAGGAGACGTTAGAAGGGTGAGGCAGCCTTGTATGAAATTATGGTCACTCGGTGAAAATTAGGGAGAGGTTTCATTTTTAGTAGAGCAAAGCTGAGCTTTGCTACCACAGTTTTGGTGCTGACATTGGCACCATACTTGGTAGATTCCCATTGGTCAAGTGTAAGAGGCCATGCCAGCGGTGGTGGTCAAGTTCCCTTTTAGGTTATGAAGGACCCAGAGAACCAAGCAGCAGATACAACCACCACCACTATAACCACGAAGATGAACTCACATCATTGTGGGAGAAGAGGAGGAAATTGCTGAATGCCAGGTGGTTCCTCAGGCACTGTATTAAAAACTCTCGTGAGGGGTGCCTGGGTGGCTCAGTTGGTTAAGCATCCAACTCTTGATTTCAGCTCAGATCATGATCTCACGGTTCATAAGATCCAACACCATGTCTCGCTGATTCTCTTGGGATTCTCTTTCCCTCTCTCTCTCTGCCCATAACCCCTCAAATAAATAAATAAATAAATAAATAAATAAATAACTCATGTGAGACATTTTCTGCAGTCTCTGAGAAATAGTTAGATTGGAATTTGCAAGGGGCTGGATGTACTTTAAAAGCCATTGAGGGAATGATATCAGAAAGGTAGATAGATTGTTGATAAAATTAAGACCTGTCTTGTATTCTGAGTTACTGTAGTTTGTCACATATAAGCTACCTCAACATGTTAGCTTCTTTTGCTTCTATTAATTTTGCTTCTATTAATTCTTTTGCTTCTATTTTTTAATGTTTATTTATTTTTGAGACAGAGAGAGACAGAGCATGAAGGGGGGAGGGTCAGAGAGACGGAGACACAGAATCTGAAACAGGCTCCAGGCTCTGAGCTGTCAGCACAGAGCCCGACGTGGGGCTCGAACTCACGGACCGTGAGATCATGACCTGAGCCAAAAGTCAGACGCTTAACCGACTGAACGACCCAGGCGCCCCTCTTTTGCTTTTATTAATTGCTTCTATTAATTGATCAGGAGAAGAAATGGATTTCAATAATACATAAAGCAACATAACATTCAAGCAAATCCTAACCTGAACACTAAATGCAAGGAAAAAACAATACTTAATAACAATGTTAACTAATTCATCTCTTCTTTATAAAAAACAATAATGGATTATTGCTGCGATGTTAACAGATTTTTTTATTTCTTACTTACACCTCTCAACCCATGAAGTTGAAGTCTCTTAGGATGCAAGTGTGGTATCCTGTTTACGATCTTACGTTTATACTGTAAATTTAAGTATGGATAGCATATCAGGACATATCTTCAATTAGCCAGTGCTGTTATATATTTGAGTCATCAGTGTCCGCAAAAATATGTTAATTTCTGAATATGCATGGATAGAGGAAGTTGTCCTTTCAATAGTTGCACTCCGGTGTCGGAGATAAAGACCTCTGAGAGCAGGATGGATGAAGAACTGATGGCAGATTTACTGTAGCAAGTCGGAAGAGAGCCCAGTAGGAGAGACCAAAACAATGAAAACGAAATGAAGTCCACCACCCATTCTGGGAAGCAGTGAAGGTAAGGATAGGACTTAAACCATTGATTTGACACTTTGGGCGATGTATTAAAAAACAAACTAAGAAGCAGATTTCCCAGTCTGTCGTGACTGCCACTGAGAAGAAATATGCCATTTAACAAGTACTTTGCCCAGGTGTTTTCGCTCCTACCAGCTGGCAACTACAGAATGTAGTACTGTCTTATACTCACCAGGAGACATTACAACAAGTTCCTGGGGAGTTAACAAATAGAAAATACCCAGGCCTGCTCAGCGGGAACGAAGCTTTAATATTCTTAACCTGCTGAAGGCAGTGGAAAGTGTTCATTAGAACAGTTGCTCAAATGAGTCACATTTATATTGCCTTTCTAACCTGTGTGTCTTTACTGAATGCTGTGCCGAAGCTGGCATCTCCACAGGTGCAACTTGCTTTGACCAGGTCGAGAACTCTGCTCTGAAGTTTTACAGAATTTAGAGAGCTTTGTTTTTCATTTAATGTTTGAGGCATTTTAGTTTATAATCTATGTGAGAATGTTTACCAAAAAGATCGTGGGGTTTTTTTTCTTTTTTTGCTTCCTTTTGAATGATCTGAGCTAAATTTACTTCTTAGAAACATAAACAATGGCTTGAATTAATACATTTTCTAGTCCTTTAAGTGACCAGACAGATATAATGGCATACTTCAACCTGGAGCATGGTTAATTCATTGCATCTTTATGTTGATCTGAAAAGAATGACTCCTGGATTTCATTTTGAAATACCATCTGCTAAATTGTTAAATTATGTTTTAAGCTTTTTATTTTTTAAATGAAGGCTTACTTTCTAAGAACAACCTAGAAGCATTAAGATCATTTCTCTTGCAGTTGTGACCTTGAGAAAGATGCAGAATGTTCCTGCTTCAAGATTTTGGCAGAGTCTGTCAAACTAAAATGATTTCAACAGCATAATTTTGTTATTCCATTTGCTGACAGTTCCAGGTTCCTGGTACATACTTTATATTTTCTTATTCATAGAACATTTTTTCTTTTCAAAGACATATAGCTTTAGAAATTCTCTAATACTGAAATGTGTTGTTGTACTTATACTACACAAACTCAAAGAGAAACTTGAGGGAGAAAACACTCAATATTTCCTTGACATTTTCTACATGCTTGTGGCTCCAAAGAAATGTAAAACCAAGAGACAGAATTCAGAAAGAAAAATTACAGGAATTAAGTAATCGTAACTTCCGCGTTGATGATAAAAACTCAGAAAAAGGATATTATCCAAAATGCTTAATTTTAATAAGTGGAACACCATTTATTTAAAATATATTTTCGGGACGCCTGGATGACTTAGTTTAGCGTCCTACTCTTGATTTCTGCTCAGATCATGATCTCATGGTTTGTGATTTCGAGCCCCACATTGGGCTCTATGCTGTCCATGTGGAGCCTGCTTGGAATTCTCTCTCTCTCTCTCTCTCTCTCTCTCTCTCTCTCTCTCTCTTTCTCTCAAGATAAATAAACTTAAAAATATAAAAGTCATTTTCATATTATTGAAACTTTTTTCAACTAATGTTTTGCAAGAGCACATCTTTGGAGCAGAGAGTATGCTGACTATCCATACTATTTAAGATCTCACAGAACTATCTGATTTCTTATAGTAGTTAATAAAGCCATATCAAATAATTTAAATTGGATGAGCTAGCTGAGAGTAGATGCCATACAACACACATGAAATAGCTCTTTAACATTCTAGGAGAAGCAACTCTCCTCAGCTGGATATTCCATTTCAACAACACTTATGACACACAGCGGGGTCACACATAGTGGGTCATTTGCAGCAGAGGATGTACTCTGTGGGCAGCTCAAGGGCATATGCATGATTGGATGAGCCACAGGGAAGGCACTTTGGACTCAACTTGCAATATATTTGCTTTTACTTGCTTAAATTCCAATGTTTAAAGATACATCAAGCTGTTTGGATAAGGAAGATCCAATGAACTCAACATAAGATTTTAGGTGAGCAAAGGGAAACATACTACAAAATTCTTCATCCTCAGAGAGGTTCTTCTTATAATGACTTCAAATGAAATACAATAAAGGAATTTTTTCTGTAAGTATATTGAGGTTCGGTAATTCTGACAAATACCATCTTAGAACCTTTAAAACTCTATGAGAAACACACAGTTGGTTTTTTTTTTTAATGTCATGCATAAAAATGATAGTTTTTAGAAAGAGACTTTTCTGAAAGAGAATATATTCTAAGCCAGGTTTGGCAAACTATGGCTCATGGGCCAAATCCTGTTTATTTTGTATGGTGCATGAGCTAGGAATGATTTTCACTTTTTTTTTTTAAAGGCTAACATTCATTGAATACTTATTCCAGAGCAGGTGCTACATGTCTTAATTCATTTAATCTTAACTGTACTCTAATGAGGTTGATACTATTATCCCCATTTATCAGTGAGGAGATGGGAACAGAGAGATTCAGGGTCACTCAGCTAATAAGTGATAGAGCCAGGGTACGGGCAGGCTTGACTCCATAATCCATGCTTTCAACCAGCACACTGTACTACCTCTGAAACCTAAGGCCCTAAGCCCCAGTGGGGTATTTATATCATTGTACCACTTGCTTTATCCTTACTTCCCCAGCAGCTCTCTCCAGATATATCTTTGGCTCCAAACAAAGGAAACTCTTTTCCATTCTTTTAATCTTTGCAGGCTGTGGGTTGTCGCTAGGTTTGTCCCACTGACAAGACTGCTTTACCCCCATCTCTACCTTTCCAGATCCTGTCCACCCTTCAAGAACTCGTCTTTACTAGTAATAACTAGCCAGAAGATAAGGTGCTAATTATAACACCAAAACTTCTAGCTACCGACTAAATGAAGAAGACTTCACAGAATCATAGGAGAAAAGTTGAATGAGTGGATAAATAAACTTGAATGTATGTTTAAATGGTTGGAAAAAGAAGGATTATCATGACACGTGAAGATTACGTGACACGTAGATTGCAGTGTGCATAAATACAGTGTTATTGGAACCTAGTGATGATCTTTCATTTATGTATTGTCTGTTACGTATGGCTGCTTTTAGGCTGTAATGGCAGGCTAGCATTGTTGCAACAGACCATATAGCCTGCAAAGCTTATGGTATTTACTACCTGGCGCTTTACAGAGAATGTTTGCCAAGTTTTGTTCCAAATTACTTAATTTCTGATTTTGATCTATAATTGTGTAATGAAAAAGTAAGTCTTTGTCGTTAAACTAGACTTATGTCGTAATTATGCACTAACAAACGTTAGGAACACATAGTGTATCAGATATGGTATTATTCTGATTTGCGTGACATGTAGTAGGTTCCCAATAAATATTTTTTTAAGAAGTAGATGAATAAATTGACACAGAAAGCTGAAATATATCGCTTTTAGAAGAATGATCCATTTTGGTCATGTACTTTTTTTTTTATTTAGTTTAAGCTGTAGTTTTGAAGACTTGTTTCATTTAGTAATATTTGTCATGTCCCCGAAGCAATTCATTGCCATAAATTTGAAAACAATACATTTGTGGAATCACAAATTTGTGTCTGATTTAACTCAGCTAAATGTAATCCTAATTAGATGTGTGGTGTTCTAGTATTTCATGTTCGCAATTCATTTTTTATGGTTCCTCTGTACCATGCTGTATTAAAAATATATGCAAATCTCTATGATTATTCACATTGAGAGACAGAAGCTTCTGTGATCAGTAATCATCCATTTATACATAAAGAAATTGATTTGTAGAGAATCAATAATTAGATGGCCTTGGAATATAAATCTGAGATTTCTGCTGGAGAATGGCTTTCTTCTGATGGACTCTTCTTTAAGTTCTGAGTCTGAGGCTTCCATGATTATTGATTATAACTGTTTTTAAAGTTAATGACTCCCCTGGGACTTCTTTTGAGACTGGAATAAGTCCAAAATGCAAAACTTCTGACTGAGTTAGTAAACAAATAAATCTCTAATCTCATCAAACAGGTTCTTTATTGGAAGCTGTGTCAATTAGAAACATGGTGTCTCATAACTCCATTAATAAAATAACATCAGCATAATTTAATAAGTCACATATGCGCATTAAGGTTTTAGAGCCAAGGCCAGCATTACTGTGAGAAGGAGTTAGCTATATAAGTCTTAATGTGAGAAACTTTTAGAATGCATAGAGATACCTGAAAAACTCTTCTAGATAAAGAATACTAAAGTGTCATTTAATTTCCTTTTATGAAATTTTGGCTGTGTATTTGACATATAAGAACATTTGAACAAATGTTACCTTGATGCCATATTAACCTTTATTTACAGTTTGATATAACATAAAAATTGTATCTATGCTATTTACAAGCATGGGTTCTATGGTAGTGTAAAAATTTTTGAGTAAGAGTCAGAAAAGGATTTAGGGGCTGCTGGGTGGCTCAGTCGGTTAAATGTCTGACTTTGGTTCAGGTCCTTGTCTCACGGTTTGTGAGTTCGAGACCTGCCCTGTCAGTGCAGAGCCTGTTTGGGATTCTCTCTCTCCCTCTCTCTCTGCCCTTCCCCCACTTGTACTTTTTCTCTGTCTCTCTCAAAAATAAATAAACTTAAAAAAAGGATTAAAACATTTTTTAATGTTTATTTATTTTTGAGAGAGAGAGACAGAGCATGAGCATGAGAGGGGCAGAGAAAGAGGGAGACACAGAATTCGAAGCAGGCTCTAGGCTCTGAGCTGTTAGCACAGGGCCCAATGTGGACCTCAAACTCACAAACCTCGAGATCATGACCTGAGCCAAAATCAGACACTTACCTGACTGAGCCACCCTGGAACTACAAAAGACCCCAAATAGCCACCACAACCTTGAAAAAGAAAGTCAAAGCTGGAGGTATCACAATTCCAGACTTCAGGATATATTATTACAAAGCTGTCATGATCAAAACAGTATGGAACTGGCACAAAAATAGAAACACAGATCAATAGAACAGAGTATAAAAACCCAGAAATGAACCTACAACTACATGGTCAATTATTCTTCAACAAAGCAGGAAAGAATATCCGTTGGGAAAGAAGACAGTCTCTTCAACAAATGAGGCTGAAAAACTGGACAACAAAGTGCAAAAGAATGAAACTTTCTTATACCATACACAAAAATAAATTCAAAATGGATTAAAAATCTAAATGTGAGACTTGGAACCAAAAGAATCATAGAGAACATAATCAGTAACCTCTTTGGCATCAACCATAGCAACTTCTTTCTAGATATGCCTCCTGAAGCAAGGGAAACAAAAACAAAAATAAACTATTGGGACTTCATCAAAATCAAAGGCCTTTCCACAGCAAAGGAAACAACCAACAAAACTAAAAGGCAGCCTGCAGAATGGGAGAAGATATTTGCAAATAACATATTTGATAAAGGATTAGTATTGAAAACATAAAGAACTTATAAAACTCAACACCCCCAAAAAATCCAATTAAAAAAATGGGCAGAAGACATGGATAGACATTTTTCCAGAGAAGACATACAGATGACCAACGGACACGTGAAAAGATTTTCATCATCACTGGTCATCAGGGAAATGTAAATCAGAACCACAATGAGATAACACCTACCGTATCAGAATGGCTAAAATCAACAACACAGAAACAGCAGATTTTGGCAAAGATATGGAGACAGGGGAACTCTTTTGCACTGTTGGTGAGAATGCAAACTTTATTAGTGTTTTTGTTTTCCAGTAGTGGAATTACTGGGTCATTTCCTACAGTACTTCTGTTTAACTTTTTGAGGAACCTCCGTACTGTTTTCCACAGTGGTTGCACAAACTTACATTCCCCCCAACAGTGAATAAGGATTCCTTTTTTTCTTTACATCCTCACCAACATGTTATTTTTTGTCCTTTTTTTTTTTTTTTTTTGGTCTGACACCAGCCATTCTGACAAGTGTAAGGTAACATCTGATTGTGATTTTGATATACATTTCCCTGATGATTGCTGATGTTGAGTATCTTTTTCATGTGCCTGTTGGCCGTCTGTATGTCTTCTTTGGAAAAATGCTTATCAGGTGCTCTGCCCATTTTTCAATCAGATTATTTGATTTTTGATGTTCAGTTGTAGAATTTCTTTATGAGAGTGAACATCTTTTTATATTTTTATTACTATTATGGTAGGGGGCTTTAATACTCCACTTACAACAATGGACAGATCATCTAAGCAGAAAATTAACAAGGAAACAATGGCTTTTAATGATACACTGGACCAGATGTACTTAACAGATATATTCAGAACATTTCATCCTAAAGCAGCAGAACATATTTCTTCTCTTGTGAAACACTTTTTATCTTGTCATCTTTGATCCATTCCCTACCCGCCCCCCCCCCTTTAGGGTGTTTGTCTTTTTTGTATTGATTTGTATTAAAATTCATTTTCCTAAATAAGATTACCCTTAAATACAAGATAAAACACCAGCATAATATTTTGGAGCCCACTACATTTCAAAAATTTATGTGGATTCTGTATAGCAGTGATTTTTTTTTTAATTTATTAAACTAATCCTGATAAGAGGCTGTCCATTTCTGGTTAAATATTGAGGTCAAAGGTACACACATATAGTAGCTAGAAATATGTTTCTGTTTTTTTAAGCCCAGAACTAAGAGTGGTCTTTCATGCTAAAGCCTTTCAGTTCTAATATATCTATTATTGGGATAAATTGAGTACTAAACGTGTCCCTGTCACTAATTTTATATTAATTAATTTTCATTTATATTATGCTTTTACAAATCTTCCAATATCTATGGAATTTAAAATTTTGGCATGATAACTTCTCAAGCCATTGCTACCATAGCTGCAGGTTTGTTTTTTTTTTTAAGCCCTTGCCAGTAGCATATAATTATGCCATTGTCAGTGGTAACATAATATCAATATAAAAGCTACTTAAACATCATTATACTAATCATTGTAATTATTTAAAATACAACTTGAAAATCCAATTGTGCCCTAAAGTGATATTTCAACTGTAAGAAGAGAGTGTATTCTTTGAAGCATGAGCTTTCCCTGTTAGGTGCCTTTCATTCTTTCTTTCCTCTGTGCAGAAAAGGTCACTATCTGGGGATAATTATTCACTTCACCTTTTCTACCTGGTGAGGCAGCCTGAATTCCCAAGACCTGTCCTTTTCAGTGCTCCTCACTGGATTTCAGGCCCCCGTGCTAAGCCTAATTTATGCATTGACATCATATGTTTACAGCGGCATAACAATGACCATGTTGGATTCTGTGCTGAATATATTCTTGTGCTGTTTCTTCCTGTGTAAAGGAGCACTCCACACTATAGGTTTCATCAGACATTTAAACCAGTATTCCCTATGCGGGGTAAAAGTTCATCTTAAATCCAGTAAGGAAACTTTATATGGGAGAACTTCTCTGAGACCTTTGTACCATCTAGTATTAGCAGAATTCCTGAAAATTACATTCAGCTAGGATGCTGTGAGGATTAAATGGCATCAGTTTGACATGGAGTAAGTGTTCATTAAATGTAATCAATGAAAAAAATGATTTTGATTCTATTTTGTTCAAATTTGGCATATATCACGTTTTGCTATTCATAAGGCTGCCTTACTACAGTTTTAATTTAAATGTAAGGAAAGCTCTCATTTTATAGTTTTTTGGGTTGCTACTGTTGTACTTGTTTTATTTTCCATAATTAGCTGAAAACGAATTTGTCATGGACTTTGTCTCATTTATCCATATCGTACCTAGGAAACTGCTTAACATATAATAAATGCTCACTAAATGTTGTTTTGGTTGAATTAGTAAATGGTCCAGGGTATATTTATGTTGAAACCACAGATTTAAGAAATATAGTTGGCCAGTAAAGCATCATCTGTATTCATTTGGACTTATAAATAAAACTCATAAAGGGGCACCTGGGTGGCTCAGTTGGTTGAGAATCTGATTTTTGATTTTGGCTCAGGTCATGATCCCAGGATCATGGGATTGAGCCCCGAGAAGGGATTCTCTCCTTCTTTCCCTCTGCTCCCTCCCCTGCTTTCACTCTCTCTCTAAAATAAAAAAAAAATTAAGATCAATCAATCAATCTCAGAAAGTAATTATCATTTCAAGGTGGCTGGCTAGTGGTTCTGGGGCTCTGCTATACCCACTTTGCCTGGGTCGGTGTTACCAAGTTATCATTGGATAGCTTGTTGTGACTATACATTCCCGAGTAGATTACCTTCAGCTCTCTCCTACAGGGCTCAGGAGTCCATTCTCAGTAATGCAGAAAATAGCCTGAGAAAAATATATTTAGGGGAAAGCAAAATTATGCTTTCTTGCCTATGAAAGATACTTGCTAGTAGAAAATCTTAGCCTTTGTATATTACCTCATTAAATCTGTATTACTTTGAAATTATATCATTTCCTTCTTCTTGGGAGAAATGATCTTTATTCCCATGCCTAGCTATTCTTGAATATAATAATTATAAAATGTATAAAAATACTTTCCTGTCTGTCCCCTTCTTATGGCTATCTTCTCCAGAGAGGAGAAAGAGAAGAAATAAAGTAGAGCTCTTTTTAAAATTGTAAATTCCTCTGGAGGCACAGTTTCTGGAGAGACACAGAGGGAGAGAAAGTAAGAGAGAAAGAGACAGAGAGAGAGAGAGAGAGAGAGAGATCAAAATTTTCCAAAAGCCATTACACCTTGCCCTAGTTCTAGCCTGTCTTTTTCTTGATCCAGTCTTTGTCAGGACTAAATTTACTAAAAGAGCCTTTATTCCAGGTTTTTCTGTGGATCCTAAAATGATTTCTCAAGTTGTTCTGTAGTATGGAGTTTTAAGTTACATAAGTTTTTCACTTTTACCAAGGTTTTCTACTATAAGTCATGTAAGAACAATTTATTCCCAGCTATCAGTTTTAGCAAAGCATGACCTGGAACGCTAACAATGGAAAATGGAGCTATTCTCTGCCACAGCTTTTATTTCAGTAAGATATTGAATGTTTAAAATCCTTTGGCTTGGGAGTCCTGGATATTACTGCTAGCTTTTGAATCCTGCCGACATCATACTTTGGGCCTGTGTTCCACTCCAGAGCTAGGTTCATTCTCCAGGCTGGCTTTACACTCAGATCCCATTCAGTTCCAGACCTGCTGGACTTTCTCTGCTCCTGGCTCATGTCCCAAACAAAAATCTGTCTGGGGGTAGATCAGAGATTCAGATGGCTGAGGGCCATTTGTAAGCATTTGTACTGTATTATTTGAGATTTTAGTGAGTTGTCACGATACCAAGCAAAACAGTGAAGCCCAATTTTTAAAAATAGTTCTCACTTTATGCACTACAATGCATGAACATAATATATGAGGCCAAACGATATTTATGGATTATTATTACATCAACCAGGGTCAGCTTCTGAATCTTGTTTCCCAACACCAACAACTTTTATCTCATTTTTATTAAATTAATATTCATTATAAATAATTGCTGACATAGATGTATTCCTATCCTAGTTCTTTTTACTTGTTGTCTGTGCCATACAGAACGTTTAGTCTCAAATTAATGTCCAATTATATTAGTAATTTTACAAAAAAAATAGCTCAGTGAGAATTTCAATCAACATATTTCTCTATAAAATGCTTTTGTGTTCACTAATTGTTTCAAGGTTTTTTTGAGCAAGGAATGTGTTGGACACTTCTTATGTGTACCTTAGAGCAATATGCTAAACCTAAGTACTCAATTAGCACTTTAGTTGATATAACAGAAGTTGAATGTTTTTCTTTTCCATTTGTATTATTTTTAAACTCACAACTGTATCACATTAAAAGATAAGCTCCCAAGTGTATACCATTTAAAGATACTTCTCTCTGCTTCTTTAATGTATACATATACTTACCAAAGGAGCAAATAATGTGTGCTTTATTTGCTTATAAAGTTCATTTAAGGAGATCTACACTTACGGCATAAAACAGTAGTTCTCAAATGTTTTGATATCAGGACCCCTTTACAGTCTTTTTTTGTTTTCAAGTTTATTTATTTATTTTGAGAGAGACAGAGCAGGTGGGGGAGGGGCAGAGAGAGAGAGAGAGAGAGAGAGCGCGAGAGAGGGAAGAGAATCCCAAGCAGGCTCCACGCTGCCAGGGCAGTACTGGATGCAGAGCTCCAACCCACGAAACTGTGAGATCACAACCTGAGCTGAAACCAAGAGTCAGACACTTAACCAACTGAGCCACTTAGGTGCCCCCAGCATCCCTTTACACTCTTAACAATTATTGAGGACCCTGCAGATTTACTTCAGAAAAGTCAGGAAAACATGAATGAGCACAAACACACCATGCTGCCAGCTGATACAGTGATGATGTCATCATACATCACTTAGCCTCTGAAAGAAAACTCCCTTGTACACTTGAGTTAATTAGAGTGAAAAGTCAAATATCAGGTGATTTTTGTTTTAAAAATAGTTGTTGCAGAACTAAAAGGGTCTCAGTACCTTCAGGACACCCAGACGACACTTTAGGAACTGCTGCATGAAACATGAAGTGGTAACAAAGACAAATATTTGTAGAGTAGCTTGAAGTTTGCAATATGGTGTCACATATGTTTTCTATTTGACTTCCCCAATAATGCTGTGAGTTTATGATTATGTCATTTTACAGGTAAGAAAAAACTACGTTCAGGGAAATTAAGTGATTGGCTCAAGGGAACTCCACTAGCAAAATTAAACTCAGACCTTCCGATGGCAGAGCCTATGATTTTCTATCGCAACATATGCCTCCCAAACCTGCCCAACCTAAAAGTTCTCTATGAAACCAGGTTCCTCGAGTTAAATCTAGTTTCATCTCAACCTCCAGAGCACGAGATTGGTTTCAATGAGAACTGAGATCTCCATTTAACTTTTGAGTGGTCCTGTGAAGTCCAATCTGGTCCTGAAGGGTGAGTGTAGTTCCAGGGTAACCTGCAGAATTTGGGGTGGCTCTTAGTTGGATCCTTGGTAGTTCTGGGATTACAGCTATCACGACCCTATAATTCTGTCTCGGAATGTAGCTGTATTCTTTAGAGAAGTATGGTGGGTACAGATGGTTTGCAGCTGGGGTGAGCCACTCAGGTTGCTGGATACCTGGACAGACTTGCCAAGCCTCTCCTAGGCTGAGCTGTAGCCTCCAGCACTGGACTAAAATGGCCAACAGCCAGGAGCAAAAATATCAAATACCATTTGCCTGGGAGCTGGCCCTAGTGTATTTATCTCTTTGGAGGACTGTACTTTCTGTACTATCTTTAAGCTTTAACCTTTGGGCAAATCAAAATGACAGCACTATATACCCTGTAAATCAAAAAGGACAGGGTCAAAGGCCATTCTTTATCTCTGTTGCTGCTCAGGACTTTGATTCTTCAAGTATTAAACATGAAGAAAATGTGGAGCACAGGTGTAAAGGGACACAAGTGTGTGCTGTGTTAAGAAACTATAAATAACAATGTTAAATTTTCTCTGAAATGAATGGAAACGGAGAATGAATTTGTAGAGATCTATAAAAAACTCTTTGGATATTTTCTTTGCTCTGCAGTAAACCGATCTAGTTAGATGCCATAGAATGACTGCTTTATGAAGATAAAAAGTGGTAATATTTTTGAAACTGTATCTTTCATTGTTTTACTTATTTGCTAAAAACAAAGCAAAACAAACAAAATAATAACCATCGCAATGGGAGCTCTCTTCTGTTGACTGTGAAGAGAAAGTCTTTATTTCTTCGCTTGGCATTTAGGTGATGTTTCATTGTGTGCCCAAACCAAAACTACCATTTCCATATGGTTACCTCTTCTCCAAACCATTGCTCCCACCATCTTAAGCCAAGTTGGCCTATGTATTACCTACCCCTCCCCGAGATTCCCACCTCTGCACTTTTGCTCAGATGGTCCTCTCAGCTTAGAGTGCTCTTCCCTCATTTCCTTCCTTTGCTGTTTTTACCCATTCTTTGAACCCTTCTTTACCAGTTCAGTGCATGGTAGTCTCTTCTTTAGCTTTCTAAAGTGGGGGTTGGCAAAGCTTTTCAATAAAGATAGTAAATATTTCAGACTTTGGTGGGCCATAAGGTCTCCATTGCAACCGCTAAATTCTGCCTTTGCAACACAGAAACAGTCCTGGATGATACTGAAGCAAACGAGTGTGGCTGTGTCTTAATAAAGTTCCTACAGATAATTTGTAATTACTTATGAGGGAGCTGCAGATTGCCAGCTCTTATTCTCCAGCATCTATCTGATTAGCAGTCACTTATCATGTACTCTCTTCTTTTCTTACTGTTTCGCGTGTTTATCCAGTACATTCCCAACTAGACTATAAGCTCCACGGAGAAAGCCTTATCATTCTTTGTATTTGTGTATCTGTCCTGGTACTTTAAACAGTATTTATTCAGACACTCATATATTTGTAATTGACTTAAATGTTTTTTAAGGATGGGAAAACACTGACCCCTCTTGATTTCCATTCCGTTGCTGTTTTGTTTATGTCCTAATTGGTGTTGTGTTCATGTGTTGGTTCTTTCTTGAGCAAAGGCATCAGCCAATGCTGAGATATAGTGGATTACCTCTCCGTGTTAAGATATATTAAAGATCAGGATAAATGCTTTAATGTGTATCCTAAGAAAAGATTTTATGAGTTATTTGTTGACAGAATGGTTATGATGAGACCTTTTGCTTAGCCTGCCAACATAGCACTCATTTCTTACGAGAACAAAGTACTGTAGTTTGGCCTCCTGATAGAAAGCCTGCTGAGTTTTACCATTTAATAAAATAGAGTACACAGTGTAATTTGTACAATGTCAAACTTCAGAGAACAATTTATAACAATAATGTTTCTATTTACAGCATGCCATTAAGGAAGGGACAATAAAATGTCAAGTTTGACAATATCCACTGATTGATATTAAGGTCAGAAGGGGAAACATTTCTGTTCTCAACGTTGCAGAGTCAGCTGGCACAATAGAGGGCAGAATACAATCAACTTTGCATTCTTTCCAAAATTCAAAGCTTTGGAAAGGACAGCAGTCTAGATGTTATATTTACTCGAGAGAAGCTGAAGTGTAAAGACAGAAACAACTGAAAATTCCATGTTTCTAGTTCTCTCTCTCTCTCTCTCTCTCTCTCTGTTAGCCTGGAAAAAATTCCGATAAATATTAGTCCAGTCATCAGATTGTATTCATACTGTGTTGTAACTACCTATTTGGATTACCTATTTGGGTGTGTTAGCAGTACCCTGCAAATACTACACCCACATTTTCTAGTGACATAGATAGGGTCTGAGAAGATTAATTCCAAGCCATGACATTTGTAGAACTGACAAGGGAAAAAAGTATAGCAGTCCCAGGTGATGGGGGGAGATACTCAGCCCAGATTCCTCATCTTGGAACATGAATTAGTATGATTCACAGGTATGCTGATCACAGTGAAGAATCTGATATGTGTCAGCTACTTCTCTTTATAATAACATAACGCAGAGCTAAGTATAGAAATAAAGCATTCTCGTACTAGTGCGTGGGATTAAGTGCTCTGCTTTGTGTAGGCATTATTACATTCTAGATTCTTCACATGTTGATAAAGTCATAGGATTTCTAAAAGTATATTTCTCATTGTCACCTTCTGTCAAGATGTTGCTGTCTCAGAGCATACCGGTGAGCAGCTGAGCTCAGCACCATGGACCAGGTACCAAGCAGGACTTGAAACCTAGAACTAGGGGTTTTCCCGGGTGACGGATGATGAGAGCAACTTGCCCAGGAGGTGGAGGGTGATGTGCTCAAATGCCGGCTTGTGTCAATACCATTACTTTATCATTATCTGGGGAACGCCGAGGGGCATTGAAATAGCATCACCTCTTGCCCCCCACACAGGAGTGTGACACTGCCGATGAAATAGGAGTGGGGTTTGAGGCAGGAAAGTCCCCTTGAAACAGTGACATTTAGGTGGCAGTCTGAAGGACAGTGAGAGATTAGACTGAGATGGGGGTGAGAAGGGAGGGTAAGGGTTTCAGGGAGAGGGAGACAGGTGAAAGTTCAAGATGAGTGTAACTAAATTCTGGATCTACAAGAATGAGGGAGCTGCAGATTTCCAGCTCTTATTCTCGAGCATCTATCTGATTAGCAGTCACTTAGGTGAGGCTTGCAGGTAGATTAGGCTAAGTTGAATTTTTTCTTTTTCTGAAGAAATAATGACACAACAGAATTTCTCTCAGATTTTTCAAGTTAAATTATATATCCCCAGCTCCCTATAGTATAAAACCAAGGACTTTTTTCTTTTTTCACTTTGCTATTTCTAATTACTATCACTTTCTTCAATCCCATTTTTAAAATTAATACCATAATTGTATAGTGCTTTTAAATCTATAAAATGTTTTTATGTATTTTGACATATATTATGTCATTCAATTCTCACAATTTATACGAATAAGAATCACAGAATCCAGGATACTTCTTAAAGAGGATGGAGTGTGTCAGCATAAATCTCAGAGTTTTGTTTTAGGCCAATTCTAATGTTCACAGTGAAAATCCAACAGATGTTAAGAAATAATTTTTGATTTCCAACCCAACCAGGGGAGGTTGCTGTTTCTTGTTTCTGGGAAGTTATAAATCAGCCATGTCACTGAGAATCACCTTTTATCATTGAGTGTGATCTTTTTAAGAAACGCCATTTCTCTGATGATTATACCTGTTGGTTATTTGTATATCTTCTTTGGAGAAAGGTATGTTAAGGGCCCTTGCCATTTTCCCCAAGTTTTATTCAGATGTAATAGATATGTAACATTGTGTAATTTTAAGGCATACAGTGTATTGATTTGATACACTTAACATATTGAAAAATGATTACCACTATAGCATTATAATTTTTTTTTTTTGCTATTTAAGTGTAAGAGTTCCTTGTATATTTTGAATCATAACCCCTTATGAACTATGTGGTTTGTGAATATTTTTTCCCATTCTGTCAGTTTCCCTCTCAGTTTATTGACTACTTTGTTGTGCAGCAACGTTTTTAGTTTGGTGTAGTTTCCATTGTCCATTTTTACTTGTGCTTTTAAATGTCATATTCAAGAAATCATTGCCAAAACCAATGTTATGAAGATTTCCCCCTATGTTTTCTCATAGGAATTTTACAGTTTTAGGTCTTGTGTTTAAAAGTTAATCCATTTTGAGTTGATGTTTGTTTATAGTGCAAATAAGGGTCCAGTTTCATTTCATTCTCTCTTTCTTCCTTTCTTTTTTTTCTTAATCTCTTTCCCTTCTTTCCTTTATTTCCTGTATGTGGATATTCAATTTTCCTAGCACCATTTGTTGAAGAGACTGCTACCCTTTGCCTCTTGTGTATTCTTGGTACCCTTGTTGAAGATCAGTTGACTGTATATGTGGATTTATTTCTGGGTTCTCTGTTCTGTTCCATTTGTCTGTGTATCTGCTTTATGCCAGTACCATACTATAAAGTCACAGTGAGATATCACCTCACACCAGTTAGGATGGACATTATCAAAAAATAAAAAATCATTAAGTGTTCATCAGGATGAGAAAAAAAATTGGAATCCTTGTGCACTGTTGATGGGAATGTAAAATGGTGCAGCTACTGTAGAAATCAATACAGAGGTTTCTCAAAAAACTAAAAATGGAATTACCATATGATACAGCAATCCCACTTCTGGATATGTATCTGAAAAAATTGGATTCAGGATTTCAGAGAGATTATTTGTACTCTCACATTTGTCGCAGTATTATCCACAATACCCAAGATGTTGAAGTAAAAGAAATGGCCATTGATGGATGAATTGGATAAAGAAAATGTGGTATATGCATACAGTGGCATATTATTCAGCTTTAATAAAAAGGAAACCCTTGCCATATGCACAAATTGGATGGACCTTGAGCGTATTATGCTAAGTGAAATAAGCTAGCTACAGAGGGATAAATATTGTATGATTCCAATGATATGAGGTAAATAATCAAACCCAAAGAAGCAGAAAATAGAATACTGATTGATTGCCAGAAGTTGGGGTAGGGGAAAATGGGAGCTGGTTTTCAGTAGGTACAAAGTTTCAGTTGTGCAAGAAGAAAAAGAGATCTGCCATACAACGTGCTTCCAGTTAACGATAATGTACCATACACCGAAAAATACATTAAGTGGGGAGAGCTTATGTTATGTTTTTTTTTTAACCTCAATAACAGCAAAGGAGAAATGTCACTCATTACTTTATGAGACACAACCATCTGAGGGACAAAAAGGTGGAACACATGTGAGAAAATTGATTCTTCTTGATAGAAGGCAGGCATATAGCCTGGATGACCACTTAAGATTCCCCTAGCTATGGGCTTCTGTGATATAATAATAGCACTGCCTGAAAAAATATTAACTGGTTTGCATATCACTGTGCATGATTTAGAAATGCTGTTGGTAGTACAGGGATGATTCAGTAATGTTAATTTATGAACAGAGTATATTAAAATACTAACAGTGGTATTTAAAAAGCTTGTGGATAAAAAGTCAAGGAGAATGAAAAGCAAAGCATAAAAGGATCTGCTTTAGCTGTGTCACTTATGATATATTATGGTCCTTGTTTGATACATGACTATAATAAAGCATTGCCATTCAATTAGAGTAAGTTAACTTTAAAATTAATATTGTGCCTATGCTTGATTCCATTTAAAGGGCTGGAGAAAGGGAAGAGGATTTTGAACCATTCACTGTGCATTAGCTTCAATGACAGAATATAAATCATAGTAAGTCATAAGCCTCTGTCCAGTTCTGATCTCTGTGTGATGCATGTCAATGTCAGACTTTAAAAATGTATGCTTCAGTTAGAATGGCATGCATTTTGTAATTGGACAGAAGTAAGTAGAGTGGATTGAAGGTTATAATCTGGACCTTTGGAAATGTTTTGACAGTTTACCCAGGAGCCTGCATTTATTAATAGTAATGGTTCCTAAATTTTTATTTTGGCTGGCTTGCTGAATATATAGAAAGCCCTAGAAGGAGTGATGAAGGAAATGCATTAGTGAAAAGTATTAAAAAATTACAATCGATAGGAACATCCATTTTAATTTTTTCTTTCGTGTTTGATACTTAAGTTCTCCCATTCCTGTTATGAAGACACATCAAGAGTTCCATTACTACTAAGAAAATATAATTCGTGGGTGTCCATGTCTGTCTTTCTCAAAATTCACTCATTATCAATTAACAAACAGAGCAAATTAGGGAAATAACATGCACCTGTGTGTAAGTGCATATGTCTAGGGGGTACTCAACTAAAGAGAAAAGGGAGAAAAGGAGTTAAAAGTTTAGAAGTTCCTACTGTGTGCTAGGGACGCTGTTAGAATTTTTGCCTAATTGATAAGAAACTGATAAGTATTGTTTGTTTGAAAGTATGTGACGTTTTATGTCTAGATACCACCGCATTTTTTACATCAGTCTTGTGATCTTACAAGGTCGTTAATTAGTTACAATATTGCCATGCTGACCAACTTTTTTTGTGGAGGCTGGTGTCAAGGCAAAAAATACATTGTTCTGGCATTAAGGGATTCACTCCGTTACTACAGCTTGTTCTTTCTACCTCTTCAATGTGATTGGTAGTATAAAGAAAAGAGCATTTGTGTGTGTTATATACAGATGTGTCCCATATACAACATATTTTGCAGAAGCATTTTAATGAGAATATGATCCTGAAGCATTAACAGTTTTATTTGCTTTATTTGGTTTAACATTCTTACCTTTTTTGGTTTTGTGTGTGTGAAATCTTCAAAACATACAATTCCTTTGCAATAACATTGAGAAAATGAGCAAATTCATTCGATGTCGAGGATTGGGAAGTTATCTGACATGAAGTTCATGTTGAAGATGGTTTTCAGTGAGGGGGTAGGTGGTTTGTGGGTAGAAATGTGTTGAGACTATGTGGAGGTAAGTTGGAAAGTGAAAGGAGAAATCTGAATTGCTTCATACAAGTAGAATGGAATGGAGGTTGGACGGTGAGTACATCCCTACAGGAGTGGAAAGGAGAAATGAAAGTGGGCCTTTAGATTCAAAAGAAAGTTGAGCAGAAAAAACCTTGGACATAAAGAAAGAGAGAACAAAAGGCCCAGTTCACAGCTGTGACTTACTTTCAGCTTAGGTATTAATTTCCATGACTCAAAGATTGCTTCTAGATCCTCACCATGGCTAAATTGGAATGATACCAACTAGAAATAAAATAATCTGGAATAGGTCAAAAGGATTGTTGCTGGTGGTTGAGGAAAGTTCAAATGTGCTTCCATAATGAATTTTGAAATAAGGAACATAAGATGTCACTCCTGAGATTTCATGTTAATATATTAGAGCAGAGATGGGTAAAGTCAGTTTTGGTATAAAATGGCCCCTGGGCCAGCAGGTTCTATAATAACCTGATTGAATATTCATGCATTTGAAAATAGAATATGCATTGGTCAGCCTTGAAAAACATAGAAAAAGATGAGTTGAGTTCATTCAGCCAACAGATATATATTGAATATCTACCAGGTGCCAAACATGGGATACAGTGATGAACAAGATAGACGATGTCCCTGACCTTCTCAGAGGACTTACAATCATGGAAGTGAACGTTGGCATGTTGTGGCTGAGCACTGCCCAGGAGAAAGAGTATCAATGATACCACTTTTCATTGCTGAGATCAACTCTCCTTTGAAGATAGAGGCAGCAGGCATTTTTGTCTGCTATCATGAGAGAATTAAAATCATCTAGCTAATGCATCTTTTTCTGAGTCTATGCTAACCATATAAGTTTCTGATCATAATTTGGATTCCCGGATGTGTGTGCCCTGTTGGGGAAGAATACTCTAGTCAACAAATATGAGGACTTTGGTCCTTGTGTTGTTTATATTTCTCTTTTTAAATATGGCCATTATCATCCTGTGTTTTACATCAATCTACTGTGAGTCCACCCCGAAGGGATGGATTCCTTCTCAGAATGCTGTCAAAATCAGATTTTTGAGTCTTGAAGGCTGGAGGCCAGATCCTATACAGTCATCACTCTCTGAGTTTCATGAGAAGCAGCCAGCTCGGTTTGTTGATGAAAGAGTGTCTCTGGTTAGCTCTTGTTCTGTCTTCAGATTTTTGGAAGGAATGGATCTTATTCAATTCCTTCAAAGAATATTGAGCATGCATCTGAGAGATACTACTTTTAAAGCAGTGGTGGAATAGACAAGCCTTCTTTTCTTGTTTCTTCATGGTCATTCCCTGTGGCATGCCTTGATTTCAAACTATCCCAGACACCTTCTGCCTCAGGCATGGCTGGCAGAGGGCCAGCCCATCATCTTAAGGGATACCTTGCTACTGTGGAGGGGAGGGAACGGTCTCATGATGTGTCAATTTGCTTTTGACATCTGGTTCTAGTCCATCTGTTCAGAAGTCTGCTGTTACTATTTAGTTACTGGCAAGGCCTTTCTCGGGCCTTAAAACAACAGCAAAAAGTCAACCTAAAGGGACTTCCACTTTTCTAAGAGGAAAAGAGACCTTAAGTAGAGCGGCAGCTAATTATTCTCTGACAAAATCAGTCTTCTCTCGGGATCAGTGTGTTTCTTTTATTTTTTAAAAACCCTTTAAGCACAAAATACTTAAATATATTTCTGGCTGATGATTAATAATCTGTTTTTACCATTGTCCTATGCAGATCCCAGTAAAATTTTGCTTGTCATGCCCCAAATGGAATTATAGTTCCCAGTGGACTTGGTTGAAGAGATTAGTATTAGCACTATACTTTTTTCATCCGGAGTAGAAGTGGCAAAGTCATGGAGTGAATGTTTTTCCTTAAGGATGCTGTAAGTACTTAGGTATGTGGTTGTTTCATTATTTTGCTATTAGTTAGGTTTACAAAAACCAACCAAACAAACAAACAAAAACAGTGACAAAATAAGATGTCTAAAACTTTAAAACAGTGTTTTTGTTTAGTTTTCATTAGCAGAACAACCCTGCTTCCGGATAAAATATGGTGAACCTGATAAAATTAGAGATATGCTAGCTAAAGGCTGGATGGGAAGGTGAGTTGGGGAGAGTCCTAGCTTAGAACTTCATAAAACACAGTTCTGAAATCTCTAAGTTAGAATTCCAGCATCAAACGTTATTGCTGAAAAAGAGAATGAGAAAGAAACAATGATTATTTTGCCATATGCATATGGAAGAAGACTTTATGTATATGGAAAAAGTCCATCAAGACAAACTGGATATTAGCAAAAAGGTTAACTGGGCCGAGAAGCCATAGGAAATTGGGAACTGAGCAAGCCATGTTAGCAGTGGGGACATTAAGAACGATGACTTCATACTGTATTAATGGAAACACTAGTTACAGATTGCAGAACATCAGAATCAGTCTAAAAATGTTTTCATGGGTGTTTGTTAAAATTTGAATGATTCTTCTTAGGTGAAGGAATCAGGCATATCAGGACTCTAGAGATGATGACAAAGTTTAATTGAATTCATTTATCCTCCACGGTGAGCCAAACACAGTGCCAGGTATTTTTATAATATGTGGTGTTCTGAAAGCAGTGCTGAAGCTTAAAACAAAAACTATGGGTTATTTCATGCCCCATAAACATGCCAGAGAGGAATCACTAGTATTCTATTGCCTATTGATATGTGAGTCAATGATACATAGTGGCCGATATTGTTAGAATTGGGATTTATTCTTTCCCTTGGGAGTGCTGATTATTTTCTTTTCCGTGGGTTGTGCTAGTAGAGAGTTTGGAGTGTATATGCACATCTATGCATGCAGAGGCCAACAAATTCCATTCAAATATTCTAATTGTGTCTTAGATACTGCACATATTAATGTTTAGAGACTTCATATCACGGGAATATTTATGCCACATTCACTCTATTTTTAGTTATGTCTCACTCATTGCCAAATGGCGATGTGTTTTCACCCATAAAAGTGTAACACTTGATGATACTTTGATCATATTCTGCTTCGTCTCTTCTGTGGATAACCTCATCCAAAGCAAAACTCTCCTACCTCTTCGGTTTCCTTCGAGTTTATCCCATTCTTCACCACCATCATAAAACTTCTAGAGTAGTTTTTATCTCTGAACATTTACTTCTCAGTGCACTGCTATTTGTCTCCTTGCTCGCACTGCTAAGTAACAGCAGCTTCGTTAGGATCATCTGTTGTGACCTACCAGGCACTGATTCTGGAGCCTCTTTGCAGCCCTGTGCTCACCCGTGTGCTCTTGAGGGTTTGGTGCTGTTTGCTGTGGGTGCCACTCTTCCATCCACTCCTAGCTTCTTCTTTCCATCTCTCTCACAGACTCCCCTTCCTCTGTTCTTTCATGGCCCTTGAATGTGGACCCAAGTCTTCCATTTCTAGAGCTTCTGTGTTAGTTTGGAACTCATCACCTCTTGCCTGGTCCCTTTGAAGGAACTCCCAATATGCTCACATAGTCTTGAGCTTAAACCTCTCCCACCCACTCCAGATCGCACTACATACTCTGGCCAGAGTAGAGTAGTCACCCGTTAAAACAAACCTGATTCTCTACTTGATTGCTTAAAGCATCCATTGCCCAATGGACACAATTTAAAATTTTTTGTCACAGCGCACAAGCACCCTCTGAGTCTGGCTTTCATTTTCTGTTCCTGCCTCACATCCCTCCTGTCTCCTCCCTACACCAAGCAGGGACTGGCTGCCTCTGAACTGGTGATGTCCGCCTGTCTGTTCTTTCCCTGTCGTCTAGCAATCTCCAACATGTTTAATCTCTTTCCGTCTCCCCGCCACTGCACTACAACAGGGGTAACCACAGTGTCTGTATTACGGGGAGATTGTGATGTTCGAAGCAAATAAGGCCTGTGTCACTGCTGAACTTCCTACAAGCATAAGATGATCTATACACGTTCATTGTGGCTCTTGTTATTAGATCACTCTGAGGTGGGCTCAGGGGATTTGCAGAAGACGTTCAGGAAACCAATAAAGGTAATTAAAAGTTTAGAAAATTAGGAGCATAAAAAACAGGTAAAGAAATGATTTTTCAGCCAAGAGAAGAAAATGCCCGAGGGGAGATATAAGAAAGAAAAATGATTTCTAGAGGATAGACTCAGACCATCCTCCATTAATATTGAGAAGAAAACACAGCAAAGCATGTAGGATTTATATTTGCCATAAGGAACATTTCCCAGATAAGGGATTGGCTATCTAGAATAGTTTATTCACAAAACTCTCAAAACTTATCTATAGATCTAAAAAGATATATTTTCTTCTGTCTGCCCAATTTAGGTCTGGAGCGGCCCGAATGCAGAGAAGTGAATTAGGTGATTTCTTGCCGGCCTTTTTTCCTCCGTGTGCCGGTCCATCTTTCAGCGGTTCTTTATGCTTCTCTTCATCTCTCTGAATGTCTCTCTCTGGCTTTCTGTCTCTTTGTTTCTCTATCCCTGTTTCTCTCTCTGTTTGTCTTTCTCCTTGCTCTCTTCTCGAATTTCTCCCATCATCCTCCTGCCCTTTTGCCCCATCCTCCCGGCCCCAATATGAGGTGGAAACAAAAGCTTTGCAGAAACAGTCCACACAGTGCTATTCTGCTTTTCTTCTCTTAAGTTCATTGTATCTTTGGGTGGCATCACAGCTATTTTGGATTAGAGGAACATTTCTGTCTCTGTAATGAGTTGAGGACAGAAACGTTTTTGTGATCACTTCCTTTAATAATACTACTTTGTGAGATCGTGTTCCTCTTGTAATACACTTTCCTCAGCACAACCCTATTATCTTTTCCTTGTGAGGAGATTTTTTTCCTATAACTTGTGGACAACACGTTTTCTCCGAAAAATGTGAAGTTGCTTCATTACCGATATTGGAAGTGCATGTGGAGGGACATTGATTGGTGGCACTCCTCTGAGGAGGAAGGGGCGCCACAGACTGCCCTGCTCACCTTTGAGCGATGTCTTTGCAGGTTCCTTTTATAACCATCGAGTTTAGTAGATTATAGTTGTTCCTTGTAGTATCTTTCTATTTATCTGTGTACTCCCTACCTTTCTTTTGTTGCTGGTGGAAGTCATGTTTGTCTTTCATTAACATTGCCTCAAATTTCTTCTCTATGATTTTTTTTTTGTTCTTTACATTCCTTTTTAATTTTCAGCCTTTTTGGGGGCAGATTTTGTCTTCTCTTTTTCTGGGATTGGGGTCTTTACGGATGCAGCCAACTCTAGCGTCCTGTCACTTGGCGTGTGGATGGATCCCAGCACCTGCTACAGGAATCAACTCAGCAACAGGGTGACAGATGTTAGACTTTGTATGATTTGTAAGAAAGTCATATGGCTGAATCAATACAACCATTTTCCCTCCTCCTGAGCAGCCATAATATCTCATCCTTAAGTTTTTATCCAGTGTTTACTGGATTTTCCCTTTAAGCATTTTAGAAGACAACAGGTAATTTAAGTTTGTTTCTTCTTTTTTTTTTTTTTCCCACTAACTCGCACATCCTGGTTGAAGAGAACAATGTAGTGTCCATTATCATGAGATCATTGTGACCCACCAAACTCCAGAACTAAATCTTTACTATATAAATTCTAGTTAAGAATGTCTAGTAAGACATTGGCACTTCTCTTGGAGGGCACAAGAGAAAGAATCAAGACAAGAGAAAGGAGCCATGGTTAAGTGAGATGTGGAGTTGCCAGAGTGTAAATAAACACTCTTCACTACCATTTCAACAGATGCTACTAAATGGAAGCTGCCTTGGAAAGCTTATTTGGAGCCAAGTATAAGTAGTGTTGCTATAAAGCAGAATCATTACTTAGTATATTACCTGTGACAGCAAAATACAGTCACTTGAATCATACCTTTACATTCCCTCCCTCTCTCATTTTCTTCCTTTATTATTATTTTCTTTATTATTTTGAGCACAATCAATTCAATCACAATTATATTATTTAAATGTTTTTAATTAAGTAGCACTTAGCATTTTGGTTGTTGTTCTGTTACAAATATTTATTAAGCCCATGCCTTTTGCTAGGCATTACTTCATTACCTGACTTATTAATTCATTTAAGACCCACAAAGGCCCTGTGATTGGTACTGTCTCCATTTTAAATGTAATAAAGGAGACACAGGTTTCAAAGAGGGTTTCAAAGAGTAACTTGTCTGAGGTCAAACATGACTATAAGTGACAGAGCCTAAGATTTCTTTCAATTGAATGCCAGTTTTCCTTCCATTATACCTTCTCTGTGCCAGTTGTTCTCCTTTGAATGGCAATTATATATTATCATTACTTTGAATAGCAGTTATATGTCTGGCAATACACATTTGAAGCATGGAAAATTTCTCCTATAGGTTATATAATCTGGATAATTGACACCATATTAATAATTGAGAAATGAATATATACTGAGTATTTTTCATGTGGAATAAAAGATAAATTTTAATTGTAGTGTACATTGAATATTTATCGTCTCGGTTTTTGAGACTGCTTAGTCTTGTTCATAGAAATGTAGACTTTCCTATATCAAACAGAGTTTATATAGTACTTGTTATTCTTAAATGTCTCTTTCCTTTTTATGCTATTTTACTAACATTGAATTCATAATCTAAGGGCTCTTCCTTCCGATGACAATCAGGATGAATGATTACTTGGCTACCTGTCAATAAAGTTAATGCTGATATAATAAAACAGCAACAACACGACAATGGACATTTATTGAGTATTTATTAGGGGTCAGGCAAGAAAAGTTCAGTAAGCTTTTCCCTATTCCTGTAGGGCGAGGATTTGAACCTGGGTTTGCATGATTCAGAGCTCAGATGGTTAACAGCTACAAAAAATTAATAAAGTTCAAGAAATAAAAGAGATTATAAATGTTTATAATTCAAAAAATACAAGAAATTCGGAAACTCTTTGGACATCTGCCAGTCTTGTTTCCTTTGCAGACAGATGGCTATCTATGAAACATTTTCTCCTCATGTTTTGGAGAAGCAGAATGCAATTGTTGTAGGGCTTCCAGAAGTTGCCCATGTCCTACCCTGGGTCGATTTAATAACATGACAAAGAACCACTAAGTGTGTGACTTGGCTTCTAGGGGTGAAATAGTCCCTTTAGATATTTGTTTATTTGGATTTATAACTTTGGTTGTCTGTTTATTTTTCATTCTGATGCTTTGTAGTAAAATATATAAAGTCTTCTCCACAGTTTAACATAGACTAAACCTTCTTTCAGTGATATGTTGAACTATGATATGATATGATATGAAATTATACTGCTTTGTGGCAAAATATAAACTAAAATTAAGTGGTTCACCTCTGCATTTAGAACTGTATTTTATCATAGTAATGGATGAGTTTTAGCATTCACCCATTACTGCTACCCAAACTCAGGGGTACCGAACCCAGACCTCAAGGGAAACTTCCTCTGTACACCTCTGGGGTAGTGGCCTTGCATCTGCTTGACCAAAGAGACCATTCCCACATTCTCTTCTTTTTTGTTCTGTAGCCTCTGAAAAGTAATTTATTCTCTCTGTGCTTTGTTTTCCTCATCTAGTCCATGAGGCTAATCGTACTTAGCACTAACCCCCATCACAGCAGGCTTCTGAGATTAATAAGGTTATATTCATTGAGCATCATGGATGTTGAAAAGTCACTGCCTAAGTGTTAGTAGCAGTGTAAGAGATAGAGGTGGGGAACATGTTATTCTGTGTACTTATGCAATCAACAATTTTATTTCCTGTAAAAATGCCACTACTCCCAGATTTCCTACATGGGATGCTATATTCTAGACATGCTAGTTTAATTTTTTTTTTATTTTTTTTTTTAATGTTTATTTATTTTTGAGACAGAGAGAGACAGAGCATGAACGGGGGAGGAGCAGAGAGAGAGGGAGACACAGAATCGGAAGCGGGCTCCAGGCTCTGGGCCATCAGCCCAGACCCCAACGCGGGGCTCGAACTCACGGACCGTGAGATCGTGACCTGAGCTGAAGTCGGACACTCAACCGACTGAGCCACCCAGGCGCCCCTAGTTTAATTTTTATAAGTAAGAATTTGAAACTAGCCATGGATAAATGTGTATCTAGTCTTCAGTTCACTGTAGAAATTTCTTTTGAAAACTTTATTTTGGGGGCGCCTGGGTAGCTCAGTCGGTCAGGCGTCCAACTTGAGCTCGGGTCTTGATCTCACGGTTTGTGGGTTTGAGCCCTGGGTCGGGCCCTTTGCTGACAGCTCAGAGCCTGGAGCCTGCTTTGGATTCTGTGTCTTAGTCTCTCTCTGCCCCTCTACCTCTTGTGTTCTGTCTTTCTCTGTCTCTCAAAAATAAATAAATATAAAAAAATAAAAACTTATTCTGAGTGAATTCTCAGAAAAGACCATAAATCACATATTTTCTTGCCTTAAAGAGCTGTATACATAAACTGTTTCAGGGTTGGCAAATGTGTAGCATATGTGTTACCCGCTGTGTTACCCACTTCTCCTTCTGCACACACAGCAGACTTTGCCGATTCATTAAAATCCTCTATTCTCTTGAGTAAATACAGAACCTCAGACTTCTCCACGACACAGTGTCCCAGACAGCTATGACCAGTCAATCAGAGGTGGGGATGAATTAAAGCCTCTGTCTTTCCTGGGGTGCCTGGGTGACTCAGTTGTTTAAGTGTCCAGCTCTTGGTTTCGACTCAGGTCATGATCCCACAGTGTGTCAGTTCCAGCCCCATGTTGGGCTCCACACTGATAGCAGAGCCTGCTTGGGATTCTCTCTCTCCCTCTGCCTCTCCTGCTCCCGTGCTTTTGTGTGTGTGTGTGCTTTCTTTCTCTCTCTCTCTCAAAATAAAGTTAAAAAAATTAAAGCCTCCATCATTCCTGATCAACTCTGCCTTTCTAATTTACTGGTAAAGAATCTAGAGTGAAAATATTGGGGCATCTGGGTGGCTCAGTCGGTTGAGCATCTATATGACTCTTTATTTAGACTCAGGTTATGATCCCAGAGTCTTGGGATTGAGTCTTGTGTCAGTTCCACGCTGAGTGAGGAACCTTCTTGAGATTATCTCTCCCTATGTCCCTCTCTCCTGTTCCTGCTCTCTCTAAAAATAAAAATTAAAGAAAGTCCAAATATATATATATATATATATATATATATATATATATATATATATATTTACTTTGGGGGGAATGAAAGCAGGGGAGGGGCAGACAGAGGGGACAGAGAATCTGAAGCTGGCTCTGTGCTGACAGGCTGACAGCAGTGAGCTTGATGGTGGGGCTCGAACTCATGAACTGTAAGATCATGACCTGAGCCGAAGTCTGATGCTCAAATGGCTGAGCCACCCAGGTGCCTGAAAACTATATATTTTTAACTTGATTCATGTCACTTGTTATTTTTGGTGTCATGTGAACTAAAAACGAGATCTACACGTTCCCATTCCAGTTTTATTCTGTGACACCATGCTGTCCCTATAATTTTCAAGTCTAGCTACATTCATCTTATTCTTTATATTCTTCATTTTTCTAATTGATAGTCTCCTTTATTTAGTCACTGATTAAATAATGTTTACTGAGCAACTAGTATGCTTGAGTTAGTATCTCTGCAGTCAAGCAGCTTGGAGTTAAAGAGAAAAAGCAAGTCAGGACGCCTGGGTGGCTCAGTCAGTTAAGCATCCTACTTTGGCTCAGGTCATGGTCTCAGGGTCTGTGAATTCGAGCCCTGCGTTGGGCTGTTTGCTGACAGCTCAGAGCCTGGAGCCTGCTTCAGATTCTGTGTCTCCCTCTCTCTCTGCCCCTCCCCTGTTCATGCTCTGTCTCTCTGTGTCTCAAAAATAAATAAACATTAAAAAATTTTTCAAAAAAAGAGAAAAATCAAGTCATATACAAAAATAGCCATGCACTCTAATATTTGCCTCTACTCAACTCACTGAATATTCTGGCTCAGGTCAACAGTGATCTAAATGTTAAATTTAACAGATATATTTCAATTCTTAATTTTTCACTTCACTTAACCATTTCACACTATCAATCATTTCCTCTTTGTTGAGTTTCTTATTCTATTCCATTTTCTTGACTTTCTTGTTATATTTCATGATAATAGTCTCCTCAGTTTTTCTCCTCTCTCTGGAGCTGCCATCTCTTTAAACAGTGTGATTTTTTCCTTTTTCCTCTTCCCATTCCTTTGAGGTCGGTGTTCTTGGGATTCTGACTTCAGTTCCTTTTTATTCTCTTTGTGGAATTTCACCCACTTTTATAACTACAAACTGCAAGCTTCACCTCGAAGCTAAGGTTCCTTGCACCCTCCCCTGAACCCTGGTACAGACTAGAATACTCAGCTACTTGCTGGACGTGTCTTTGGTGTTCCACAGGCACATAAATCTCAACTTTTCTGAAGCTAAATGTACTACTGCTTTAAATCAGCTCCTTTTCAGGTTCTTGCTAGTTTGGTGAGTGGAGCCACCACCCACTCAGTTGCTGAAGCAGAAATACAGGAGTTTCTTTTAACTCCATCCTTTTTCTTCCTACCCTCATCTTACGAATGACAAAATTTTGTCAGTTCTTATCTTTTAATAACTTTGACTGTATCTCCACCTCCCCCTTTCAGCAGCTGGTTCCGTAGTCAGGGCCTTGTCTTTCACCTGACTCTGCACAATAGCGTCCTAACTGGTCCAATTTCATCTCCTGTGGCCCTATCAATCAAGTCTCCATGCTGCTGTCGGCTTAGTTGTAACAAAATGCAAACTGCACATCTGACAAACAAGCCTGGGATCATTGAAAGCCCCCCTTTACGTTCAGGATTACACATAAACCCTTTCCCCCTTCAGGATCTGGTTCCTGTCTGCATTTCCAGCTTTGTCCCTCATCAGTCTCATCCCATCCGTCAATTAAACCCTTAGTTTGGGCTTCAGTTCCAGAGTCTTTTGAGCTTCTTGATTGCATCATGGTCTCTCTTGCCTCATTATACTTGCATATATGGTTTCTTCTACATGTAATTCCCACTACTCCTCCTGCCTTTGCTGAAAGAACTCATCCATTAAATTTCAATTCTGATGCTCCATCCACAATGAAGCCTTCCTTGCTCCATACTATACTAAAAAAAAAAAAAAGTAACATTTTCTGCATGACATTACAGTTGTCCTCTTTTATCATTAGGTGTCTACCACCATGCCTTTCACTATTCATAGCACAAATTGGTTGAATCAGTGGAACCATGATTGGCTCTGACCCCAAAGTCTACCCATTCTATCCTGAAGCTTCTGGACATACCCTTGTTACAGTTCCTCTGCTAGAGTTTGTCAGTGCGTTGGCTAGTAGTGAATAATATTCCTTGATCCTGAAATCATCATGGATTTTGAGACAAAACTAGGGTGTGTCTTGCTTAGTGAAGAAGAGAGAAACAAGAGAATTATGGAATGACCTCACACTTATTTTAGAGCATTATTTTAATATCATCTATGCTAGGCATTATAAATTATCTGCATTTTTATCTCTGTGATCAGCCTTTACTGTTCACTTTACCATGATATATGTCAGAATGATACTATTTGACTCTTCAAGTATCTCCTGCTTCTTTAAGTCAAGAGATCTTATTAGTAAAGCTCCTTATTGTATTTTTGTGTAATAGATTTATTGGGATGTACCAATGATCAGTTCTCTAATTTGTAAAAATTTTTAAAATTTACTTTTATAAACCATGATCTATCTAGCTATCATCTCTGTAATCTTCTGCCATATTTTCTCCATGCATCTTAATCACTTTATTTAGCAAATATGTATAGGAAATATATGAGAAGGAAATTGTAGCACTTGTTCTGAGTGATGGAATGTCAGATGATATTTTTCCTCCAATTTTTAATGCTTTTCATATTTTAATGATGAACTTTTTTTTTTACCTTTATGGTTTAAAAACTTAAAAACAATTTTTTTAATGTTTCTTTTTGATAGAGACAGAGTGTGAGTGGGGAAGGGGCAGAGAGAGAGAGGGAGACACAGAATCTGAAACAGGCTCCAGGCTCTGAGCTGTCAGCACAGAGCCCGATGCAGGGCACAACTTGGAAATGGAGAGATCATGACCTAGACTGAAGTCGGACGCTTAACCGACTGAACCACCCAGGCACCCCTGGTTTAAAAACTCTTTAAAAGAAAAGAAAAAGCAATGCAATAAGGGGAACACACATTCAGTGAAAACAATAAGGTTTTATATTCAGGCCAGTCCCTTTCTCATTGACTAATGACCCAAATTTTTATTTAAGGGAATGCTATTAATTTATGTAATTAACAAAAGTTTATGAGGTGCCCAGGTTAACCAGAAGAAAAGGTACTATGATTTACGAAACAGAAAAACTCAACTTCTTTAGAAGGAAGGGGAAGAGAAAAAGGTGATAGTGGAGCTTTATTTCAAAAGATAAGCAAGCATTGACTGCAAGGTGTCTCAGCATAGGAAACACTATTGAACAGAACCTCACAGACATCAAGAAGCAGTGGGGGCTCAGGATGGCAGGCAATTGCTATGTGTGTGAGATGGAGAAGAGGAGAAAGATTGTATGCCATATTATTTGTTGATCCATTAATTTTAGAAGAGATTGTTGAAAGGAAATGAAAAGCTTCTGTTCTTATTTAGCTCTTCAAATACTAGGCATATCTGATTTTATTGAAATTAATACACATTGTAATTTTTCTCAAGTCTCTATTTCCCAGGTATCAGTATTTCTTCATTTCTCTAAACTTGTTAATTTGTATAACATCCATTGGACAAATCTTGTTATATTTTTGTGTTGTCATAAGTAAGTTTATTTCCATCTATGATTTTAAAACACAATTCTGGCATTTTAGTTTTCCTGTTCTCAGGCACCATTTGGAAATATGATACAGCCATTAGCAAAGAGACTTACCTAAATAATCTAAATTAATATTAAACTGCTCATCTTTACTCACAATTCATGTTCCATGGTTGAATATTTGTGGAAAACTGACTCCAGAGTGAACAAGAGCACTTTGGGGTAGGGCTGTGTTGACTTATGCTCTACTTTGAATGCAGTGTGTGCCGGGCACATCACCTTATGATTACAGCTCTTTCAAGCAGAAGGTCTCTAAATAAATTCTGGTTTTGTTAATCAACAAAGGTACAATTATGTCATAATATGCTGTATGGTTTAAAATCAATGATTCTGAAGCAGATTGTTCTTTGATATTTCCATCATTTTTTCATGCACTTGCATGGGGAATTTGAGTAGTTAAAAGGTGACCACCCTGGGCAGACTTTGATGCCTCCTGATGGCAGGATGTTTATGGTTTTTCTGAATCAGTTTGGTGAACACCCAATCTAATGAATAAATGAAGGCCTTCTGTTGGCTGTCAGGAGGCTATAACTGTTTCTTTTTCAGGAGCCCCAGCTTTGACTAATCCTCATCTATTCAAATGTACTTAATTGTGTTATTTTGATGTGTATAATTCTCAGAGTGCTTATGATTCTTGGAGTATATTCTGCTTTTTTAAAATTTTATTTTTTATTTTTTAAAATTTACATCCAAATTGGTTAGCATATAGTGCAACAATGATTTCAGGAGTAGATTCCTTAGTGCCCCTTACCCATTTAGCCCATCCCCCCTCCCACAACCCCTCCAGTAACCCTCAGTTTGTTCTCCATATTTATGAGTCTCTTCTGTTTTGTCCCCCTCCCTATTTTTATGTTATTTTTGTTTCCCATCCCTTATGTTCATCTGGTTTGTCTTTTAAAATCCTCATATGAGTGAAATCATATGGTTTTTGTCTTTCTCTGACTAATTTCACTTTGCATAATACCCTCCATTTCCATCCACGTAGTTGCAAATGGCAAGATTTCATTCTTTTTGATTGCCGAGTAATACAGTAATACAGTTATACACACACACACACACACACACACACACACACACACCACATCTTCTTTATTCATTCATCCATCGATGGACATTTGGGTTCTTTCCATACTTTGGCTATTGTTGATAGTGCTGCTGTAAACATGGAGGTGCATGTGTCCCTTCAAAATACCACACCTGTATCCCATGGATAAATGCCTAGTAGTGCAATTGCTGGGTTGTAGAGTAGTTCTATTTTTGGTTTTTTGAGGAGACTCCATACTGTTTTCCAGAGTGGCTGCACCAGCGTGCATTCCCACCAACAATGCAAAAGAGATCCTCTTTCTCCACATCCCCACCAACTTCTGTTTTTGCCTGAGTTGTTAATGTTTGCCATTCTGACAAGTGTGAGGTGGTATCTCATTTGTAGTTTTGATTTGTATTTCCCTGATGATAAGTGATGTTGAGCATTTTTTCATGTGTCAGTTGGCCATCTGGATGTCTTCTTTGGAGAAGTGTCTATTCATGCCTTTTGCCCATTTCTTCACTGGATTATTTGTTTTTTGGGTGTTGAGTTTGATAAGTTCTTTATAGATTTTGGATACTAACCCTTTATCTGATATGTCATTTGCAAATACCTTCTCCTATTCTGTCGGTTGCCTTTTAGTTTTGCTGATTGTTTCCTTCACTGTGCAGAAGCTTTTTATTTTGATGAGGTCCTAGTAGTTCATTTTTGCTTTTGTTTCCCTTGCCTCTGGAGACGTGTTGAGTAAGAAGTTGCTGCAGCCAAGATCAAAGAGGTTTTTTCCTGCTTTCTCCTGGAGGATTTTGATGGCTTCCTGTCTTACATTTAGGTCTTTCATCCATTGGAGTTTATTTTTGTGTGTGGTGTAAGAAAGTGGTCCAGGTTCATTCTTCTGCATGTCACCGTCCAGTTTTCCCAGAACTACTTGCTGAAGAGACTGTCTTTATTCCATTGGATATTCTTTCCTGCTTTGTCAAAGACTGGTTGGCCATACGTTTGTGGGTCCATTTCTGGGTTCTCTATTCTGTCCCATTGATCTGAGTGTTTGTTCTTGTGCCAGTACCATACTGTCTTGATGATTACAACTTTGTAGTATAGCTTGAAGTCTGGGATTGTGATGCCTCCTGCTTTGGTTTTCTTCAAGATCGCTTTGGCTATTCGGGGTCTTTTCTGGTCCATACAAATTTTAGGATTATTTGTTCTAGCTCTGTGAAGAATGCTAGTGTTAGTTTGATAGGGATTGCATTGAATATGTAGATTGCTTTGGGTAGTATTGACATTTTAACAATATTTGTTCTTCCTATTCAGGAGCATGGAATCTTTTTCCATTTCTTTGTGTCTTCAATTTCTTTCATCAGCTTTCTATAGTTTTCAGTGTATAGATTTTTCACCTCTTTGGTTAGATTTATTCCTAGGCATTTTAAGTTTTTTGTGCAACTGTAAATGGGATCGATTCCTTGATTTCTCTTTCTGTCGCTTTACTGTTGGTATATAGGAATGCAACCGATTTCTATGCATTGATTTTATATCCTGCAACTTTTCTGAATTCATGAGTCAGTTATAGCAGTTTTTTGGTGGAATCTTTTGGGTTTTCCATGTAGAGTATCATGTCATCTGCAAAGAGGAAAGTTTGACCTCCTCCTGGCCGATTTGGATGCCTTTTATCTCTTTGTGTTGTCTGATTGCAGAGGCTAAGACTTCCAATACTATGTTGAATAACACTGGTGAGAGTGGACATCCCTGTCTTGTCCCTGACCTTAGGGGGAAAGCTCTCAGTTTTCCCCTATTGAGGATATTATTAGCGTTGGATTGTTCATATATGGCCTTTATGATCTCGAGGTATGCTCCTTCTATCCCTACTTTCTTGAGGGTTTTTATCAAGAAAGGATGCTGTATTTTGTCAGATGCTTTGTCTGCATCTATTAAGAGGATCATATGATTCTTGTCCTTTCTTTTATTGATGTGATGAATCACGTTAATTGTTTTGCAGATATAGAACCAGCCCTGCATCCCAGGTATAAATCCCACTTGGTCATGGTGAATAGTTTTTTTAATGTATTGTTGGATCTGGTTGGCTAATATCTTATTGAGGATTTTTGCATCCATGTTCATCAGGGAAACTGGGCTATAGTTCTCCTTTTTAGTGGGGTCTCTGTCTCGTTTTGTAATCAAGGTAATGCTAGCTTCATAGAAAGAGTTTGGAAGTTTTCCTTCCATTTCTATTTTTTGGCACGGCTTCAAGAGAATAGGTGTTAACACTTCCTTAAATGTTTGGTAGAATTCCCCTGGAAAGCCATCTGGCCCTGGACTCTCGTTTTTTGGCAGATTTTTGATTACAAATTCGATTTCCTTACTGGCTATGGGTCTGTTCAGATTTTCTATTTCCTCCTGTTTCAGTTTTGGTAGTGTATATGTATCTAGGAATTTGTCCATTTCTTCCAGATTACTGGCATATGATTGTTCATAATATTCTCTTATTATTGTTTTTATTTCTGCTGTGTTGGTTGTGATCTCTCCTCTTTCATTCTTGATTTTATTTATTTGGGTCCTTTCCTTTTTGTTTTTGATCCAACTGGCTAGTGGTTTATCAATTTTGTTAATTCTTTCAAAGAACCAGTTTCTGGTTTCATTGATGTGTTCTACTGTTTTTTTGGTTTTGATAGCATTTATTTCTGCTCTAATTTTTATTATTTCCTGTCTTCTGCTGTGTTTGGGTTTTATTTGCGGTTCTTTTTCCAGCTCCTTAAGGCGTAAGATTAGGTTGTGTATCTGAGATCTTTCTTCCTTCTTTAGGAAGGCCTGGATTGCTATATACTTTCCTCTTACGACCACCTTTGCTGCATCCCAGAGGTTTTGGGTTGTGGTGTTATCATTTTCATTGACCGCCATATACTTTTTAATTTCCTCTTTAATTTCTTGGTTAGCCCATTCATTCTTTAGTAGGATGTTCTTCAGTCTCCAAGTATTTGTTACTTTTCCAAATTTTTTCTTGTGATTGATTTCGAGTTTCATCGTGCTGTGGTCTGAAAATATGCACGGTATGATCTCGATCTTTTTGTACTTACTTAGGGCTGATTTGTGTCCCAGTATATGGTCTATTCTGGAGAACGTTCGATATGTACTGGAGAAGAATGTATTTTCTGCTGCTTTAGGATGAAATGTTCTGAGTATATCTGTTAAGTCCATCTGGTCCAGTGTGTCATTCAAAGCCATTGTTTCCTTGTTGATGTTTTGATTAAATGATCTGTCCATTGCTGTGAGTGGGGTGTTGAAGTCTCTTACTACTATGGTATTACTATCGATGAGTTTCTTTATATTTGTGATTAATTGATTTATATATTTGGGTGCTTTCACATTTGGCACATAAATGTTTACAATTGTTAGGGCTTCTTGGTGGATAGACCCCTTGATTATGATATAATGCCCTTCTGCCCATCTTTAAATCTCTGATTTAAAGTATAGGTTGCCTGATATAAGTATGGCTACTATGGCTTTCTTTTGTTGACCATTAGCATGATAGATGGTTTTCCATCCCCTTATTTTCAATCTGAGGGTGTCTTTAGGTCTAAAGTGGGTCTCTTGTAAACAGCATATAGATGGATCTTGTTTTCTTATCCATTCTGTTACCCTGTGTCTTTTGATTGGAGCATTGAGTCCATTGACGTTTAGAGTGAGTACTGAAAGATATGAATTTATTGCCATTATGATGCTTGTAGAGTTGGAGTTTCTGGTGGTGTTCTCTGGTCCTTTCTAATTTTTGTTGCTTTTGGTATTTATATATATATATATATATATATATATATATATTTTTTTTTTTTTTTTTTTCATCTTTTCTCCCCTGAGAGAGCCCCCCGTAAAATTTCTTGCAGGGCTGGTTTAGTGGTCACAAAGTCCTTTAATTTTTGTTTGTCTGGGAAACTTTTTTTTTAATCTCTCCTTCTATTTTGAATGACAGCCATGCTGGGTAAAGAATTCTTGGCTGCATATTTTTCTGATTCAGCACATTGAATATATCCTACCACTCCTTTCTGGCCTGACAAGTTTCTGTGGATAGGTCTGCTGCTAACCTGATCTGTCTTCCCTTGTAGGTTAGGGACTTTTTTTCCCTTGCTGCTTTCATGATTCTCTCCTTGTCTGAGTATTTTGGGTATTTGACTATGATATGTCCTGTTGATGGTCGGTGTTTGTTGAATCTAATGGGGGTCCTCTGTGCTTCCTGGATTTTGATGTGTCTTTCCCCAGGTTAGGAAAGTTTTCCTCTATGATTTGCTCACATAACTCTTCTACCCTTATTTCTCTTCCTCTTCTGGGACCCCTATGATTCTGATGTTGCTCCTTTTCAATGAGTCACTGATATCTCTAATTCTTAAATTGTGCTCTTTTGCCTTAATCTCCCTCTTTTTTTCTGCTTCATTATTCTATAAGTTTGTTCTCTATATCGTTGATTCTCTGTTCTGCCTCATCCATCCTTGCTGCTGCGGCATCCATCTGTGTTTGCAGCTCAGTTATAGCATTTTTAATTTCATTCTATTTTTTACTTCTTTTATCTCTACAGATAGGGATTCTAATCTATTTTTGACTCCAGGTAGTATTCTTATTATCGTGAATCTAAATTCTGTTTCAGACATCTTGCTTGTATCTGTGTTGGTTAAATCCCTGGCTGTCATTTCTTCGTGCTCTTTCTTTTGGGGTGAATGCCTTCGTTTTGTCATTTTGATGGGAGAAAAGGAATTAATGAGGTAGAAAAATTGAAATTAAAAAATTAAAATTAAAAAATATTAAAATTAAAAAATTAAGAACACACACACACACAAAAATCGAATAGATGATGCTAGATCCTAGGTGTATTTTGGTCTGGGTGTTTAAAGTGGTTTGATAGATTAGACCAAAAAAAGGGGGGCGGGGAGAAGAAAAAAAGATATTGTTTGAGAATTTGAAAAAATGAATACACTGAAATAGACTAAAATGAGATGATGGGGGTAAAATAGAATTTGAAAAAATATACACAAAGGTAAAGAATATAGAAGAAAAAAATTAAGGAAAAATATTTTTAATAAAAATTAAAAATAAATATTAATTTATCTTTTTCTGTATTTAAGAAAAAAGAAACAAAAAAGAGAAAAAGAAAAAAAGTCGTTTGAAAATTTGAAAAAGTGAATACACTGTAGTACACTAAAATAAAAAATGGAAGTAAAATAGAATTCGAAAAAAGTTACATAAAAGCAAAGAGTATTAAAATAAAAATGGAAGTAAAATAGAATTTGAAAAAAAGTTACATAAAAGCAAAAAGTATAGTAAAAAATTAAATAAAAAAATTTTTAATAGAAATTGAAAGTAAAAATGAGGTTCTTCTCTTTCTGCATTCAAGAAAAAGAAAAGAAATGAAAAGAGAAAAAAAAGAAAAAGAAAAAAGGAAATTGAAAATATGAAAAGGTCAATATGCTTAAGTAGACTAAAACAAAATAATGGAAGTAAAATAGAATTTGAAGAATTTACAAAAAAGTAAAAAATATAGTAACAAAAATTCAAGAAAAATATTTTTAATAAAAATTGAAAATATAAATGAATTTTTTCTGTATTCAAGAAAAAGTGTAAAAGAGAAAAAGAAAAAAAAGGAAAGAAATTTGAATAGATGAACCTGTTAACAGATTGAAGTAGGACTGAAATTGCTTCGTTTTCCCCCAGAAGTCAGTCTATGTAGCGCTTTATAGTCTATAAACTATGCCAGAGGTGAGACTTTTGTTCTTGAAGAGTGAAGTTGGCCCAGTTGGGCGGGGCTGAGTGTAACAGCTCTGCTCTCCACTAGATGGCGCTGCTAGCCTACTGGGGTGGATTGTTGCCATGCTTGTAGGTGCGTATGCGCATGAGCGGGATGGGTGAAAATGCGCCACCCAGCCACCCAGTCTGTTCTCCCGGATCAGCAGTTGCGCACCTGTCCTCTGTCTTCAGCTTTCATCCACTCCCCGCTTTTTCACTCTCCGTCACCAGGCCCCAGGCAGTACTTCTCTCCTGAGATTTTTGTCTCAGATGCAGCTGTTTTCCCTGGCCCCTTACTTCCCAAGGACTGCGGCTTTGACACATTCCGCCCCTCTGTGGGAGGGTCTCACCGAGCAATGGCCGAATGAACAATGGCCGAATGTCGGCTGCACCCAGGAACGCTTGCTGGACCCTGCTGCTGCCGGTGCCCAAGACTGCGGCCAGGTGCCAGCCAGCCCCAGAAAAAGTTCGCGAGATAGTGTAGCAGCAGCGTTTCAGGGATTACGGAAAATCACAACACACATCTGGCACCAGGCTTCACCCTTAACGACCTTGTTCCAGCACCAGCGAATGTGGCGGTTCTCTGGGGTCTGCTGGGACCAGGTGGCTTCAACAGTCTCTACCAATTGTCCTTCCAGCAGTGGAACCGCTTTTCTCCGTGTGGCCCGAGAACCTCCCGGACCCCACTCTGTTCCTGGGGATCCGTCCTTCCCACCAGAGCACCACCAGGTATTGAGCTGTGGTGTTGTGGCCTTTGTGCTCCCCTTGTTTACAGTCTTAATGGAATTTAAACCCTCTCCTTTCTCCTTTCTCCCTTCTCCCTTTTTAGTTTAGTCCCTGCGGCTGTTTCCAATTTTCCACTTTCTCTCCACTGCTTTTGGGGAGGGGTGCTTTTCCCATATTCTCCCCCTCCTCCCCAGTCTCCGTCCTCTCTCCACCTGCAAAAGCGGTTCCCTACCTTCTGTGGCTTCTCGCTCCCCAAATTCACCTCCTATTCTGCTTATTATAGCATCTTCTCCTTTTCGGTGGTTCTTTGTGGTGACTTCTGAGACCGTTTGTGGCTCATTGTGGCAACTCTTGCCCCAAATTGCCTTCTAGACACAATGGGCAATGTGCAGAAGCTTTAGCTACAGAAGTGTTTTCTAAGTCTGGCCGTGTGTTAACATCACCAGGGAGTTTAAAAGAATACTGATGGGGGGGCGCCTGGGTAGCTCAGTTGGTTGAGCATCTGACTTTGGCTCAGGTCATGATCTCACGGCTCATGAGTTTGAGCCCCATGTAGGGCTCTGTACTGACAGCTCAGAGCCTGGAGCCTGCTTTGGATTCTGTGACTCCCTCTCTCTCTGTCTCTCCCCTGCTCCTGTTCTCTCTCTGTCAAAAATTAAAAAAAAATACTGATGTCTATGCCCCACAGCTTAATTAAGTCAGCATCTGTTGGGAAGGGGCCCAGGCAATGGTGTATCTTAAAAGTTCCCCAGGTGAATCTACTATGTAGCTGGGATTGAGAATGAGCAGAATGTGTGTCAGGGTGGAGGATAGCCAGGGTGTGCTCACCTTTGGGCAGTGGTTAAGGGAGCTGAGGAGTCTGGGAAGCAGTGTCTTGGGGAAGGAGGAAATGTAAATCCTGATAAGGATTTAAGGAAGTAGCAGTCTAGACAGAGAGGTAGAATCAGGCATAAAGTCAACAAAATGGGGACTGGAGGGCTTGGAGAGAGAAAACACAGAGTGTTGGAGTAGGGCATGGGGCCTGGAATGGCTGCTGTGTCATTACCTGCTGCCCTTGAAGGTATGTGCCTGGAGCAGGTAGGGCCACGCTGTGAAGAGATTAGGATGGGGAAAAAGGGGGCAACTAGGTTAAATAGACAACAAAACCTTCAAATTAGTAGAAATTTCATTTTCCTGTTTGCTATCTTCTGTTGGTATTTTGAGTGCTGCTGATTTGCTTGTGGATTGTTACACAAATGAAGGCCACTGAAAATCTCATTAAAGCAATGTTAAGTAAAACATTACTTAACCTATCTACCTGGTTTTCCTTGCACTGTGCATTCATGCCTTGACTATAACAATCAGTAAGTTTCACTAGGCTCAGACACTCATATGTATCCAGAGGCATCCCTTAGGCGTGCTCTTCTGCCCATTTTAAACACTACTAGCTCGCTCTTGCTCCAGCTCCAGGACCTGGATAAAAAGCTAACTATGCATGTAACCAGAGGGTCTGCTTTTTAGCTCAGGAGTTGCTACCAGCTTCCCTTGTGCCTGCCTATGGACATGGTCTGATTTTGTACCCTGGTGCCCACGTTTCTATTAAATCACTTCCCTGGATTTGGTGATTTGATTTTTTTCAATTGGCCGAGCAGCTCTAAATAGGCCAACGTTATTTGCTGAGCCTCAGATTTGGGATCCCAGTTCACAGTCTGACTGCTCAGGCCCCTCTCCTGGCTTCTGGTTGTTGGAACACGTACAGGCAACCATCGTTAAGAGGTCCAGGGTTGTGTCTCCGTCCTTTGCTCCTGCCCTGTAAACCACCTGTTCACAAGTAATGTGTTACTTCAATTAAGGACTCTATGGATGTCTAAAAGTACATTTTTGGGTATGAGTGAACCTGAACTTTGTAATGAATAATATGGTTTTCTGTCAATAAATTGAGCAGGAGTATGCACAATACTGAGTTTGGTTTGATTTCACCTTCCAGTTCTTCCTCACACATCTAGCTGAGAAGGTTGTGTTCCTCCAGAAGGTGGAATTTCTCTCCCTTTCTCTTCAGATTCAGCAAGTATTTGCTGAACACCACAGCATCAAATACTATCTTAAATCCTTCTACCTGTGTTTATGTAATTCCCTGAAGCTGTCAGGATTCCAAAAGTGGTTTCTGATCTTCAAGGTTCTGGCTGCTGGTGATTTTGTATGTTATTAAACATTCTATAGTGTTTCCCACAAGCTAATTATTGCTTAACACAGTGTGCTAGTTCCTGTATATGCAAGGGGTCTCTTCAAGGGATAGTCTATTTTTAATGAAAAAAATAGGTCATTTGATAAAAATGCCCAATCTATCCATGACCTCTGCATTCAAGAGGAGTTAAAAGTGAATACCTTTGGGTTTCAAAAGAATGCTTTTTCAGCTGGACATGGATGTGAATAATTTACCTGTTACCACTTGGCTGTTAAAATAATAGCAGGAAGTTGATGTTTGACAGCAAAAATAATTCTAGTGTAAGCAAGAACTTCAGAAAGGAGCCAGAAGAAAAAGAGAGCTTACAGAGTCTTGCGTTGACTCAACAAAACAAATCTGGTTGCAGATTAAAGTACAGGTAGGGATTCATGGAAATCGAACTAAAATTTCATAAATACTATGAAATTCCATAGTTTGAATTATAAAATATGAAGGTATGGCCAAATCAGTACTGACCTCTGAATTAGAATATTGATGAGAAGCCTCCTCTCTATTTGATGAGGTACTATTTTGCATGGTGTGTGTATGCATCTGTGTGTGTGTCCGTGTGTTTGGGAAAATGGAGCACTGTTACAGGAATTCTGTGTTAAATTCTAAAATCAGAATCATAGGGACTTTTAAATATATTAGGTTTTGATGAGAGTTGTATTTTTTGATGTAAAAACAAGTATATATTTAAATGTAAGTCATGAGTATGGCTTCGGTGGTTTTATGTGTCTGGGCTTTAGTACCTAGCTGTTTAATCAAACACCAGTCTAGATGCTGCTGTGAAGTCTTATGAGATGTGGTTAACATCTAAAATCAATTGACTTTAAGAAAAGGAGCTTGCTGTTGATAATGTGTGTGGACCCCATCCAATCAGTTGAAAAGCCTTAAGAGCAAAAGTGGGTTTACTGAAAAAAGAAAAACATTCTTCTGAAGACTGCAGCATCAGCTCCTGCCCAAGAAATTCCAGCCTGCCAGCCTGCCCTATAGTCTGCACACTAGCCAGCCCCCACAATTGGATAAACCACTTTCTCAAAAGAAATTTCTTCATTTACGTGTATATGTATGTGTGTATGTGTATGTATGTGCATCTGTCATCTATCAATCATCTGTCATCCATCTATCTGTCACCTATCTATCATCTGTCTCTCCCTGTGTCATCTATCATCTATCATCTATCTATCAATCATCTATCATCTATCTCTCCCTGTGTCATCTATCATCTATCATCTATCTATCAATCATCTGTCATCTATCATCTTTCTATCATCTATCTGTCATCTATCATCTATC
>NC_064809.1:69456796-69551195 GCF_023721935.1 Panthera uncia
TGTCATCTATCATCTTTCTATCATCTATCTGTCATCTATCATCTATCTATCTATCAATCATCTATCTATATCTATAATCTCCTACTGGTTCTGTTTCTCTGGAGAACCCTGACTGATACAGCCTCCTAAATGGAAAGCATTTTGAAGGTACCGCATGGATAATATCCAGGAAGTTGTTGGGATAGGAGATTGGGGTCTGTCGTTGTAATGCTCCCATTTCAGTGATGTTTTAAAAAGCAAACCTTGTTAAGGCTGTGCAAAGCCTTCCCTGATGTAGCCACCGCTTCCTGCCCTTCCTTCTCCCTTTAACTCGCTTGCCTGCTGCCTTCAGCCCTCTTTGCCTTTGTGCATCTGTTTGCTTCTACTTCAAACACGTTTTCTCTCCTCTGGCCCTCCTCTGTGAAGCCTGCTGTGCTCCCAGACCCTGGGCTTCTCATCTCTGCCTGTCCTCTCCCTTAGAGCATTTTCCACCGGAGGGCTCTGTTGATTTGTTTGTGTGTCTTTTTTCATTTGCTAAATGGTAATCACTGGGTCTTATTCATCTTTGTATTCCCAGCACCTAGCACGGTTCCTGGCATGGAGGAGGTGTTCAATCAATATTGTTGAAAGATTGAATAAATAGCTCACCCTGTCCTTTGAGTTGAGGGGCAGATGACTGGGAGATGTCTTAATTGGCTTTTCTTTTAGGGTTAGGTATGTGCCTTGTACCTGAAGCTCTTAAAGGGAAAGCCCCAAACAGACCTTTAATTTCTACCCAGGGCCTATGCTGTCAGTATTTGGTGGAGTTGGTGGAGGGGGTGATATATACACCAAGCAAATTTAAGCTGATTCTTCAGAAATCTCTGGCATAATATGTTGTTGACATGAATGCCTCACAAACTCAGAGTTCAACTTTGGGCTGGTTTATTTTAACCTTTCTTATTAACGGCTTGAGGCTCTACCTATATTCATTAGTAAAGAGTCTGACCTTCTTTTTGAAGTTTTATCCACCCAATTGGTCTTTTTATTTATTTATTTATTTGTTTATTTATTTATTTATTTAGCTTTCTTCCTTTTTTTCTTTTTTTTAAGTTTTTTGAATGTTTATTTATTTTTGTAGGAGAGAGAGACAGAGAGTGAGCAGGGGAGGAGCAGAGAGAGAGAGAGCCACAGAATCTGAAGCAGGCTCCAGGCCCTGAGCTGTCAGCACAGAGCCCGACGTGGGGCTTGAACTCACAAACCGTGATATCATGACCCGAGCCAAAGTCGGACGCTAAACCAACTGAGCCACCCAGGTGCCCTTAAAAAATGTTTATTTATTTATCTTGAGAGAGAGAGAAAAGAGGGAGAGTGCAAGCACGTGCTTGCATGTGCGTGCACAAGTGGAGGAGGGGCAGAGAGGGAGAGCGAATTCTAAGCAAGCTTTGCAGATCAGTGCAGAACCTGATGTGGGGATCAAACTCACAAACCATGAGGTCATGACCTGAACTGAAATCAAGAGTTGGATGCTTAACCAACGGGGTCACTCAGGCACCCCCACCCAATTGGTCTTAAATTTGGTGACTTACCCATGTGGGGTCACTGGGGTTCATTTTAAGTAGCTGCCGTAGGGAAAGCTAGTGCCATCTAGTTCTTCTTCTACCTCATTTGTGTCTTGCTGCCACAGTGTCTCTGTTGAAGCTTGCACCTGCACAGGTGCCTGTCCACCTGGCACTGGTACCCTCCCTGGTCCAGCCCATGCATAGCCATTAGGTGTCCTTTCTCTAAAATGGCTGGGTTCAGAAGAGCTCCCATCAGTCGTACTGGGTGCTGAAAACAGCTCCTTTAACCCATGCTGCTGAGTGGATAGACCTAAGTTGGCTGCTTGGCCACCCACTCTCCTCATGGTTTTGTTGGAGGGGCCTCATCATTACTCTGTACCACTGGGCCTTACATCAGGTCTTCCTGACCAGCCTCCATACTCCCCCTCCTTGAGGACCAGCTCTGCATGTCAAGAGTCTTGGAGAGCTCTGCTAGAGTCGCAGAAATTTATTACATGTTTCCTACTCCCCTTCCCCAGAAGTGTTCTTATCTTCAACCAAGGGGCTACTGGGAAATTACCCAAATGATTCTTTTTTTTAAAATTTGTTTAATGTTTATTTATTTTTGAGAGAGAGAGACAGACAATGCAAGTGGGGGAGGGGCAGAGAGAGAGGGAGACAAAGAATCCAAAGCAGGCTCCAGGCACTGAGCTGTTATCACAGAACCTGACGTGGGGCTTGAACCCCCAAACCGTGAGATCATGACCTGAACCGAAGTCAGATGCTCAACTGACTGAGACACCCAGGCGCACCTCCAAGTGATTCTTCATACAACCAAGGGAACAGCTGCTTTGGGGTGACTTTCTGCTTTACTCTTTGAAATAAATGAAGTGGATATAAATTTGTATGGGTCTTTCAAATGGTACTTGATGTAGTCTCTACCTTATCAGGCATTATGTATGTAAAAAATGGTAGTCCTTGCATTTGGTAAAGCCGTCTCATCACTTTTCCATTAAGAGATACCAAGAAGCATGATTAGTTAAGAAGCAGAAAGATATGTAAAGATGTAAAAGATACAGTGCCTTATAGAAGAAACTGAAGCAGTCTAAATTCCAAATGTGAATTGTCCACAGGCTTTAAAACAGGACTAAATTACATTGTAGACACTCAATGCCCTTCACTACATCATTAATTTTCAGCTTCCTCTTTTATTATTCCTTTACATCGTTCTTGTTCTAACCAGGACGTATCACCAATTTTACTGCTGCAACACACGCAGGCCTGATCACACTCTGAGGGTCTTCTGTTCCTCTCCTCCATGGCACCCTCTAATCCATGTTAGAAATAATTTTCTCCCAAAAGCTATGTAGACTTTTTTGCTATCCCAATGTTTCTCCTATAAAATAACAGTAATAGTACCATTTCTTAAGCCCCTTCTATAATAATATTATTTTTTGTCCTTTTAAAAAGTATGGAAATAACATACCTACACAAAAGTACATAGAACACATATTTACAGCTTAATTATTGCAAATAATTGCAAAAAATTGAATTGTTATAAAGTATTTTTTAGGGGCACCTGTGTGGCTCAGTCGGTTAAGCATCCGACTTCGACTCAGGTCATGATCTTGCGGTTTGTGAGTTTGAGCCCCATGTTGGGCTCTTTGCTGATAATTCAGAGGCTGGAGCCTGGTTCAGATTCTGTGTTTCCCTCTCTCTCTGCCCCTCCCATGCTCATGCTCTGTCTGTCTCTCTCTCTCAATAATAAGTAAACGTTAAAAAGAATTTTTTAAATAAAGTAAAAAAAAATAAAATATTTTTAAGTAAACCCCACCCCCCCTCCATGACCATTCATGTTAAACAAAAAAAACGCTGCCAGCGTCCCCAAAGCTCTGTGGCTATATTTCCTGATAATAAACCTCTCTGCCCCTCCCTCCCTCCAGAGTAACCAGTATCTTGCTTTTTTATGCTGTTCACTTTCTTATAATATCTCCCTAATTACCATAGTTTAGTTTTGCTGTTTCTGAGCTTTACATACTTGTGATCATTGATTATGCTCTTTTTCTTGTCTGCCTTCTTTTATGTCATGGTTTCTGAGATCCATCCAGGCTTTGTATCAGAGTGGTTTGTTTTCATTGTTGAATAGTCTCCATTGTATGACCAAGCCCTGATGTATTTATCTTTTCTTCTGTTGATAGATATTCAGGGTCCAGTTTGAGGCTTTATAAATAATGATGCTGTAACCATTCCTTCACATTTCTCTTGGTCCCCACGTATATATCTGGGCCTGGAATTTACTTGTGGGGAAGTTTCTAATTATAAATTCAATTTTGTCAATAGTTACACATCTTTTTTTAGTGCTTTTTATTCCTATGGACATTCTGGTAATTTTTAAATGTTTTGTTTTCATCTAAATTTCTTTAAATGTACTCTCGTTATCTGTTTAATCTCTGCAGGATCTGTAGCAGTGCTCCTTTTTCATTTCTGACATTGGGTGTGCCTTCTTTCTTTGTATTTTCATCAGTCTTGCCTGAGAGCGATCAGTTTTAGGTCTTTTCACAGGACCAACTTTGTTTATCCTCTTTGTATTGTATGTTTCCATTTTCTTTTCTTGCTACTTGTTTAATTAGATTCTATTTAATTTTTTAAATTATTTCTATCTTTGGGCGCCTGGGTGGCTCAGTCGCTTAAGTGGCCAACTTCAGCTCATGTCATGATCTCACGGTTACTGAGTTTGAGCCCCATGTTGGGCTCTGTGCTGACAGCTCGGAGCCTGGAGCCTGCTTTGGATTCTGTGTCTCCCTCTCTCTCTGCCCCTGCTCCACTCACCCTCTCTCTCTCTCTCTGTCTCTCAAATATAAAGAAACGTTAAAAGATTTAAATTACTTATATCTTTTTGGCTTATTTTATTTTTTTCCTCTAATTTCTTGAGGAAGATTCTTCTTTAATTTTCAGCATTCTTTTTTTTCAATATGTTAAAATTAAAAGTTTAAGCATGGTTTTAGTTGTATCTCACAATATTTCCATTAGTATCCAGTTTAAAATATTTTCTCTCTCCAACTGAGATTTCTGTTTTCACTTACACGTGATTTTTGGACATGTGTCTCTTGGTTTTCAAAGATCTGGGGATTGTCAAGTTATTTTTGTATTATTGATTTATAATGTAGTTACATTATATTGACTTATAATGTAGTTACATTATGGGCAAAGAATATCCTCTATTTGATTAAGTCATTTAACAATATTTTGAGACTTGCTTTGTGGCATTAAAAGAATGTGTATTCTGTAGTTGTGGTGTTAGTCATTCTATGTATTTCCATTAGAAAGAGTTGGCTAATTCATTCAAATCCTCTATGTCCTCTACTGTGGTTTTTCTTGGATTGTTTCATTGGTTACTGAGAGAAATATGTTGATATCTATTTCCTGTGTGAACTTGTCTATTTTTCCTACCTCTCTGACAGTAAATTCTATATTGTGAGGGCACATTATACCTTCCTGATGAGCTGAACCTTTTTTATTAGTAAGATTCCCTCTCAATCTATAATAGTATAATTTGTCTTTAAAATTGGATTTAGTTATAGTTATTCCAAATTTCTTTTTGTATTTTTGTATTTTGTATTTTCTTTTGTATTTTTGTTTGCATGCTATCTTTTTCAACTTAATTTTTTTGTATTTTACTTTTTAAAAAATGTGTATTTATTTATTTTGAGAGAGAGAGAGATAGAGCAGGGGGAGGGGCAGAGAGAGAGAAGAGAGAGAATCCCAAGCAGATAGCATGGAGCCGGATGTGGAGCTCAGTCTCAGGAACCCATGAGATCATGACCTGAGCTGAAATCAAGAGGCAGACATTTAACCGACTAAGCCACCCAGGTACCCCTTTACTCTTTAACTTTAAACCTTTATGTTGCTTTGGGTTTAGATATATATATATATATCTAGATATATATATCTAGATATATATATATATTTTTTTTTTCACAGATAGCATATAATTGAATTTTAACTTTGCAGGTATGAAAAATATCTTTATTCTGTCCTCATATTTTTCTTCTGCTTTCTGCATTGTCTATTTTCTCTGGGTGCCTCATTTTTGTTTAGTTTTGATCTTTTTTTTTCTTCTTAACGATTCTTCTCAAATATATGGTAATGTCTCAAATCTGTTTTATTTTTAAAAGCGGGCAGTTAAAAGGTGATTAGAAAGTCTCTGTGCACAGACAAGCTTATGACAGGACATTCTTGACACAGCAGGCTGTGGCTAATGGGCTTTTGGATATTTCACTGGGAGACCTCAATTGTTAATAAGCTTTTTGAGGAGGGCAGGGCTGGTCTTTGAGATGTCCTCCACCCAGACGAACAGCATTGTGGGTAATAGAACTCACAGATATTTATATTATATTATATTATATTATATTATATTACATTCAAACTTGTATTTTTGCAGCTCCTATTTTAGCTAAAGTGTCTAACTCTTTGCTTGAATTTCTCCAGATAGCTCATGTCCATCCTCACAAGGTGGGGTAAAAGTCATTTCTTGGTTTTATTGGCTGAGGGAGAGTGCCTGGTAGTCGAACTACTCATCGTTCAGGATTTCCAACTTCTCTTTTCAGTTCTATCCTTCCCCTGTCTCACCTTCAGAAATGCTGAGCCTCCTGTTCTTGAGTATTGTTGAGGTTCAGAGGCAGAATTTAGCTTCCTTTTTAATACACATCCCAGAAGGATTTAATCCTCCAGAATAAGTTCCTTAATCTTCTTCCCAAAATTTTATTAAAATTTCTCGCTTTCTGCCATCTCTTCTACTCTGCAGATTTATTCTTTTATTCCTATAAATCTGGGAGAGGAAACACCTATCTTCTCACTCCACCAAGTTTACTTGTGACCCTGCCTCTGGAGTGCTGTTACATAAGGCACCGAAAGAAGCTCCTGGAAAATAAGAGTTGAAGCAAGGACATCTGTGTCAAGGACAATGGGCAGGTGTTGACATGGGAGGAATTGTGGATAAAACACAATATCTTTTATTCCTGGCCCCATCTGAATCCAAAGGCATGAAGCTATTATATATAAGCAAGTAAAAGCTGAAAGAGGCCATAATCTCTGTGGGTATTTGAAGTGGTCAGGAATCAGCATGGTTGATATTGGCATCTGGCGGCACAGGTGTAGTGTGGTAATGTGAGTATATTGGTGATTGAGCTCAGAATTGGTGAAAGGAACACAGGTTACAATAATAGAATTTGCAATGATATCTTCCTTGTCATTGGCACACACCAGTATTTTGGGTCCTTGGCTCCCACACTGACAACATGAGTAGCTGTAGCAGAGACTTCAGTGGGCGTTAGTGGAAGAAAGGATATGTTTGGAAGCATCTTTGACAGTATTAGCTAGAAACTAGCACCGTGGAAGCTGAAAGTCCTAGCTTCAACAGCACAAATAAAACTTTTTGAAAACTCAGTGAATTATTTGGGAGGAACTTGATGGGCTGGAAATGCTCACAAGGTGGGTGGAAATTTGGCTTTATTTCCTTTTTTATTTCATACCATTGGCTGGAGTGATGTAGCTTGTGAATCACACATTGCAAAGCAAAGCATGAAATTCTTTATTGTTAAATCAAATGAAGCTATATAATTAGTAAAATTGCGGAACAAACTTATGGAGCAATAAGAATCATGTCGTTTCTAATTTGAAGGGCATTAAGCATTGTCAGGCTAGAGAGATGCCCGGGGGCGTGGCTCTTACACAGAGCGTCTAAGTGCAGAGATGGCTGTGGGTGAAAGGTGTGTGCTCTCTTTTGCATCCTCATAGAATCGCACACCTGGAAATCTGCTACCCCAAGTCACTCATATCATTGGCAAACTCAATTCCAGAGCCCCCCTCCCAAACTCCTGTGAAACTCTCTCCAGCTCTCTATTCTACACTAAGTGATGTCTGCTTCATCTGATCTTTTTGTTACCTTCTCTTGACACTTTGTAGCAAGCCTATAAAAGTCTTTGATATGTCAGAAGGGCAACCTCCACTCTCTCTAACCTGCACTTTATCTGTCTTTGTTTTGTCTTTTGTCAACACTTTTTATTTCAAAATCAGGTTCCTTTTAGACCAGCAAGCTAAGATATGTAACCTTTTTATCTAGCTTTTTATCTATTAAACACACAGATACTCCATTTATTGTCACTTGTTTGACACTCTCTTAGTGTGCCCCATATCTCATAAAAAGGAGACACATTCTAACACACTGGTTTTATCTAGAGCATGCATGCCTAGTTTTTAACTGGGGAGGGGAAGGCTGTTCAGAACTTTAGCACACTTGTGAATTCTGTGCATGTGAATAGTACATTAAGATTTAAACAGAAGTCCCCCTATTGTCTTAGGCAGTGGGGTAAAGAGTGGGCACAATGCATTTATCCTTGTTCTTATTAGGAGTCATTTGAAAATGAACATCAGTTTATCAACCACACTGGTGACTCTTCTCTTTCAGCCAGTTTAACGGCATCCCTTTCTAAAAGGATTTATAAGATTGTCATATTGTTACAATCGAACTAAATATTCAAAAGCACAGTGTTAGGCTCTAACGTTTTTTTCTTGGCAAATGGTTGCAAGTCTTTTCATTGCAATGAGTGGAAGGTCTGTCAAGCTAGCTTAGGAACAAAGATGGGAGGCAGTGATGATTAGAAATTAACAGAGGGTGTCTCATGGAATCTAAAGTACAGGAAGTAGGTCTCCAGAAGACCATGGAATTAGACCCTCTCCTGTGTTCTTCTGTCTTTTGTCTTTCCTCATTTGCAGGACTCAGCCTGCTGCCTGTATTCTTGGTCTCTTTCAATCCCCCTTCTCTCTTGCTACAGACTCCAGTTACACAGTGCACAGAGCAGAATGTGGACACCAATAATCATGCCATTTTTTTTCATCTGACCTCATGAATAAAGATTTCTTTCTTCTTATTTACCCTTAGGGCCCTGATTGGGGAAGGGTAGTTGTAGGACAGAAGAAATTATTAGGCAAGAATACTGGAAGATAATGTAGGAAGTGACCACTTAGCTCTGGGTTGCTATTTCCTTTCCCTTGGAAAAATGTGAGTTTCTAAGTATCAGGCCCATGGTCTAGCATATAGTGAGGCATCAGTAATTATTTGTTTAATGAGTAAATGAAAAGAAATAAGGCAGATGCTTATCTCACGTAAATTCACATGCGGTGAGAAGGGTTCTTGGTTGAGAAAATGGCCCCCTCCCCCTTCCCATAATTGGAGTCTAAAATATCTTCAACAAGAATAGGGCATAAATGATTGGGAAATAGTGTTGGGTAGTCAGGGGAAGAGGATGAGAGGTAATTGAACTCATAGCCAAAAGAAGATGGAGGAGGAGGAGAAGGAGGAGAAGGGAAGGTGGGGAAGGAGAGGAGAGGGAAAAGAATAATTATCATACTATCACAAAGCAATTATGCTTTGAATTTGAAAATTTTGTGGGCAGGAGAAGGACAGTCTCATTTTTCATGTTTCTTTATTTTATTATATACAGTGGAAAAATTATAGTTTCTGCCAAAAGTTAATTATTGTATTTATGTCTCGGTGTTTCCATTCCATTATTTCTTATCTATTTTGACCTTTTAACAGCCTGAACACTTACCTTGACTGAAAAACACCCATTAAAATTGAACTTGCTTTTTGTTCTACTTTGAGCAGCATCAGAATCTTAGCAGAATTTATAAGTTATTTTATGCCTCTCTAATTAGTTTGGAAGGAAGCATCATTATGTAGGATAAATTAATTAATGCCACTCTGGTTCCGCCTGCAATTCACTTTACAATTCAGATATATTTTATCTGAATAGTTATAAGCACACTGAAATGTTATTTAACATTAAAACATGATCAAGTTTAATATGAAATTAATTTTAAGTAATTTGTGGCTCTCTGGATTCCTTTGGGGATTTACTGGGGCTCTCTTAGCAAAAAGTTCAGGATTTAAAGTTTTTATTCTTTCTATTGTTTTTCCAGTGACTTTAGAAAAGATACATGAAGTGTCTTGGCTGTTTAATTCATTAGAAGTAGAAGATAGGCCCATTTTGGGCATCCAATTAGATTGCCCACTTCTGGAATGTTTGTGAAGGGGAGGGAAAAAGGGACCTAAGACAGAAACTTGGGGTATAACCACAACAATTCTGTAACCTTAAAATTAGTTTTGAGACTATTATTTTATAACCTTGTAAACTCCTAAATTTTGACTTCAAAGAACAAATGACATGTAGCTCGGCAGTATCCATTTGAAGGTGAGTGGAATAAATTTGCTTTCTTTTTCCACATGAATAATAGAAATGTATTTTACTATATAGCTCTTGTATGATTTGTGCCAGCAAATCAGTGCACAACGTTTCATTTTGATACCTAGTCTCATTTAAAAGGATTCTTTTATTTACCTATCATTTTTTGCCATATATCTGTTTACTTTTATTGAGCTATAATTGATGTACAACACTATATTAGTTTTAGGTGTACAAAATAATGATTTGATATTTATATATATTGTGAAATGATCACCACAATAAGCTTTGTTAACATCCGTCACCATACATAGTTACAGGTTTTTTTCTTGGTGATGAGAATTTTTAAGATCTACACTCCTAGCAACTTTCAAATATCCAATGCAATGTCATTAACTATAGTTACCATACTGTAAAATATATCCCTGTGGCTTTATGATTATTATTTAAAAAAATTTTAATTTTAGTATACTTAACATACAGTGTTGCTTCAGGTATATAATACAGTGGTTTGAGAATTCTGTATGTTTCTCAGTGCTTACCATGATAAGTGTACTCTTTATTTTTTCAAATTTTTATTTAAATTCTAGTTAGTTAACATATAGTGTGTACTACTGGTTTTGGAAATAGAATTTAGTGATTTATCTCTTACATGTAACACCCTGTGCTGAACACAAGTGCCCTCCTTAATACCTATCACCCATTTAGCCTATGTCCTGCCACCCACCTCCAGCAACCCTCAATTTGTTCTCTATAGTTAAGAGTCTCTTATTGTTTGCTTCCCTTTTTTTCCCTTTCTCATATGTTCATCTGTTTCGTTTCTTAAATTCCACATATGAGTGAATCATATGGTATTTGTCTTTCTCTGACGGACTTGTTTCACTTAGCATAATACACTCTAGCTCCATCCCTGTCATTGTAAATGGCAAGACTTCTTTCTCTTTGATGGCCGAGTGACATTCTGTTGTATAAATATACCACCTCTTATTTATCTATTCAGTAGTTGATGGACCTTTGGGCTCTTTCCATAATACGATTATTGTTGATAATACTACCATAAGCATCGGGGTGCATGTGCCCCTTTGCAATACTTTTGTTTCCTTTGGGTAAATACCTAGTGGTTAAATTGCTGGGTCATAGGGTAGCTCTATTTTTAACTTTTTGAAGAACCTCCATACTGTTTTCCACAGTGGCTATATCAGTCTGTATTTCCACCAACAGTGCAAGAGGGTTCCCCTTTCTCCACATCCTCACCGATATCTGTTGTTTCCTGTGGTGTTAATGTTACCATTCTGATAGGTGTAAGGTAGTATCTTGTTGTGGTTTTGATTTGTATTTTCCTGATGATGAATGTTGTTGAGCATCTTTTCATATGTCTGTTAGCCATCTGGATGTCTTCTCTGGAAAAATGTCTATTTATGTTTTCTGCCCATTTCTTAACTGGATTATTTGTTTTTTGGGTGCTGAGTTTGATAAGTTCTTTATAGATTTTGCATACCAACCCTTTATCAGATATGTCATTTGAAAATATCTTCTTCCATTCTGTAGGCTGCCTTTTAGTTTTGCTGATTGTTTCCTTCTCTGTGCAGAAGATTTTTATCTTGATAAAGTCCCAATAATTTATTTTTTATTTGATTCCTTTGCCTCCAGAGACATATCTAGTAAGAAGTTGCTGTAGCCAAGTTGCCACAGAGGTTGCTGCCTGTATTTTGCTCCAGGATTTTGATAGTTTCCTGTCTCACATTTAGGTCTTTCATGTATTTTGAATTTATTTTTTGTGTATGGTGTAAGAAAGCGGTTGAGTTTCATTCTGCTTCATGTCACCGTTCAGTTTCTCAACACCATTTGTTGAAGAGACTTTTTCCCATTGGATATTCTTTCCTTCTTTGTCAAAGATGAGTTGACCATATAGCTGTGGGTCCATTTCTGGGTTTTCTATTCTGTTCCATTGATCTATATATCTGTTTCTGTGCCAGTACCATACTGTCTTGATTATTATATAGCTTTGTAATACAGCTTGAAGTCTGGAATTGTGATGCTTCCAGCTTTGTTTTTCCTTTTCAGGATTATTTTGGCTATTTGGGGTCTTTTGTGGTTCCATTTAAACTAGGATTGTTTGTTTGAGCTCTGTGAAAAATGCTGGTGGAATTTTGATAGGGTTTGCATTAAATGTGTAGATTGCTATGGGTGAACATTTTAACAACATTTGTTCTTCCAATTCACGAGCATGGAATGTTTTTCCATTTTTTTGTGTCTTCTTCAATTTATTTCATAAGTGTTCTATAGTTTTCAAAGTACAAATCTTTTGCCTTTTGGTTAGGGTTATTCTTAGGTATCTAATGACTTTTGGTCAACTGTAAATGAGATTAATTCCTTGATTTCTCTTGCTGCTGCTTCATTTTTGGTGCATAGACATGCAACAGATTTCTGTGCATTGATTTTATATCCTGTGACTTTCCTGAATACGGGTAAGTGTATTCTTAGTCCCCTTCAACTATTTTGTGTCTCCTCCCTACCTGCTTCCCTACTGGTGACCATCAGTTTGTTCTCTGTATTTATTTATTTATTAAAATTTTGTTTAATGTTTATTTTTGAGAGAGAGAAGGGGTGAGGGAGGGAGGAAGGGAGAGAGATAGTGCGAGTGGGGGAGGGGCAGAGAGAGAGGGAGACAGAATCTGAAGCAGGCTCCAGGCTCTGAGCTGTTAGCACAGAGCTCGACATAGGGCTCGAACCTACAAACCATGAGATCATGACCTGAGCCAAAGTCAGACACTTAACCAACTGAACCACCCAGGTGTCCCTCTTCTCTATATTTAAAAGTCTGGTTTTTGGTTTCTCTCTTTTTTTTCTTTTTTCATTTATTTTTTAAATTCTACATATAAGTGAAATCATATGGTATTTGTGTTTCTCTGATTTATTTCACTTGGCATTATACTCTCTAGATCCATCAATGTTACAAATGGCAAGATCTCATTCTTTTTTATGGCTGAGTAATATTCCACATCCTCTTTATCCATTCATCTCTTGATAGACACTTGGGCTGCTTTCATAATTTGGCTACTGTAAATAATGTTGCAGTAAACATAGGAGTACATATATTTTTTGAATTAGTGGTTTCATATTCTTTGGATAAATACCCAGTAGTGGAATTACTAGATCATATGGTAGTTCTATTTTTAATTTAAAAAGATTCTTTTAAATAATAAGATTCTGTAGCTATCGTGCAGAGATTTTATTATATTTTTTTTCTTTATTACCCAACTAAATTACATTCAAATTAAATAATTTACAACATGTAATTGCAGAAAGTCAAAGATGTGTTCTTCATTTTGATTTGATTATATTTTTACTTCCAACATGTTATTCTAGAAGGGAAATATAAATGATACAATGATATTCTGTTCTTTGTTAGGATATCATAATTATGTGGCCTACTCATCTTTGATGTTTCTTTTTAGTTTATCTATTATTGTAGATTCTTTTTTTAATCTTTTATCTGTTTATCCTCTTCCTAGTTTGACTCTGGTGTTAGATGATCTAAGTAATTTTACATTAATCAATGGACCACTTAGTTCATTTAAATATTTATTACACCCTGAATCATAGTATAAACTGGGCAAAAAAATTCACCTGCTTGGGGAAATTAAACATGTTCTTTGATGAGCTAAGTCTTGTGGAAAAGAGTGACAGTGTGAGAAAATCAATAAAATACTTTAGGAGAATTATTAAAGAGAAATATATTCCAAGTGTTATGTTTAATACCAGGGAAGGGACAGCTTTCAGGGGTAATGGTGGGGGACTTAAGTGGCTAGGCTGAGTTAGTAATCTCAGACCAGAAGAAAGGGAATGGCATTCCAGACAAAGAGAGCATTGCACACAAAGATACTAAGGTGCATTATAGAATAGTGGGGTTTTTGGTGAGGTTGATTTTATGGTGAGGTGGAGGGCATAATAAAAGGAGATTGTGAGATGAAAGGAGAGGAGTCCAAATGAAAGGAAAGCTTGGCAGAGAGTGGACAGTCTTCTTATCCATGCTTTACTCTTTGACAGTGGGAACCACTATATTATTTTAGAAAGTGGGAGCCCGTAGGCTAGAGGTCTGCTATGTTTTACACTCCTATTATGAAATTGTTGTGTTAGAAGCTTTACCTTCCTATTTCAGAAATGAAATAATCTTAATCCTCAAGAAACCCCTGTGAGGAATAGTTATTTTTTATCCCAACTCTACAGATAAGGGGTTGAGTTGATCATTAGTCCCAGATTATAGAGTGGGAGGTGGTTTGCAAACCTAGGACTTTCTTGTTCTAAGATACCTTCTCCTGTGGTATTATGCATTACTTCCCCAGAAGTCATTGTAGTGATAATAGTGAGTCTAATGTAAGAGGAAGACAGTCACAGGGAAGAAGGAAGCTATTGCTTTAATTCAGATTAGAGGGGCTTATGAACAGGATTGAGACATTGGTAGGTAGTAGTGATGACAGAAAAAGAGCATAGATTTGTGAGCCTTTCAGAAGTAACCTTAGTGATTAATCAAATGTTAGGAATAAAAGAGGGGAGGAATTGCTGACATACTAAGGTTTCTGTATCTAATACAGATGAATTTCACTGAATGGGCTGAAACAAAGCAAGGGATGAAAGGAATAGTTGGTGTATGGTGAATGTATTCACATTCAGGGTTGAGTTTGTTCAATGAAAACTCCATCTGTAGTCTTTTTATATACGTCTTCCTTATAAAAATTAGGGGATATATGGCTGAAGTTGGGAAATTTGAGGTGGTATTTTATCTGTAAGAACTCTTAGGCCTAGAGGCACATTTAATCATTCCAGGCTACTCCTAACAATTATCTGTAGGATTTTGACTTTCCAATGGATCTTGCTTTGTAGGTTTATACCCTAGTTCCTGCCTGAGAGGTTTATACACGTGTACTGAGCTCCATCAAAGCCTTTCAATAAGCAAGAACTAGGAATTTCAAGCAAAAATGCTAAAATGTGGTTATTTGGATAATAGACTGGATTGAAGACTGTTAATCATTTCATTACAAACACAAAAGGATTGACAGAAGGTTAAATCGTAATAAATCTAGGTTTAACTCCCGGTGCTTTATAGTGACAAATTTTCTCCCCAACGTTGTAAGAATACTTAGAATTTTCACTTTAGTTTTATTATGTTTAATGCAGGACTGTACTCATGTAACTCAACTCCTTATCTATGATTTACTTGTGTATGAAGCCCCCAATCTTGTTTATGTTGCCCAAACATGGCTGGGAGAGACAGCTGTGACATTATGAATCCAGCTGGCCACAGATGGATCTTCAGTGAAGCATGAATCCATATTGGTTTGGTGATCTATGTTTACTGCCTCCTGTTAAACTTTCAGAAACTCAACTCCTAAATCACCTGGCATTGACTATATTCATGTACATATAAGTAATAGACTGAAGTGAACTGGAACTTTTGTTGGTAGTGATCAAGACTCTCCCCTATAAGATCAATTTACTAGATTATAGTTTTATTGACTATTTAGAGCCTGATTCGTTTATGCCCATTTAGTACATAGTTTTCACTAGGTACAATAGTCTTGATAGCTTTTCAGGCTATTATGATAATTATGAACATTTCTAAGGTCCTGTATATTGCTGTTAACACCCACCTGTTATGGATTTGACAGTTAGGCTTGAGATCTCAAGAAAAAAATAAAAACTGAAGTTATAGCCTGTAAAGAAATTCATTTAGAATTTTTAAAGAAATGATATTTTAAAGATATTATTGATATTTACCTGGAAGGCTGGTAAACTGCAAGATTTTCTAGATCTATGCACAGTGGAAATAATTAGCTAAAGTATAAAACAAAACAAACAAAAGATGTAGGAATAGTTGAAATAATTAGCTACAACTCCAAGCAAAACTAAAAATGTTAATGGTGCCTCCTAGCAAATAGAATTTTATTCTGAATCACTCCCTAAAACATTAGGTATGAAGCTTCACAGCTTCACTTTATTAGAGTTCAATGTGATATTCAAACTGGCTAACATTGCTTATATAAATATAAGCACACTCTGTCCTTTGCAACCAGTACAGGAAATATTACTGTTATAGGGTATGCAGATCAATGAACTAGTAGTTGCAAATTTTTATGTCAGGCAGCAAATTTGTAATTCTTCTGTATATTTCTCTAAAGCAGCAAAAGCCAGAATACCTACTACCTACTACCTTTTATATAGCATATATATATATATATATATATATATATATATAGTAGTTATTTCATAAGTTGTGCTATCTCATCTTCATTGTTACCATAGTATTCAGTACTCACCACATGCCCACAGTTCAAATATCGCTTTACTGCTGTTTCTAGGGTTTCACATACATAGATCTACCCATGCCATGTAGAAACATGAATAACTTGATTCGCTTCATTAATTCATACACTAAACAAATGTTCACTGATCACTTATTATATGCAGGCAGTGCTCTAAGTGCTGGGGAATAAAGGTGAAAAGAATAGCCAAAATAACTCCCTGTTGTTATCAAGTCTTAGACATGGCTTTTCTCTTGATTTTTGGTGGTATGGCCCTGTTTCTTGATATCTTAGTAACATTTCAATGTCTGATGGATGTTCTATATAAAAACACATAGAGGATCTAGATGATATTTTATTCTTCTAGAAAATGTTCACTCTTTCCTCTGTTGGATGGGTAGAATAGAAGCTCATCACCTTAATCCAGTCATGAAATGGAGTGGGGAAGGACTGATTCAGTTTTATCAAGGACCCATCCATCTCTGGTTTTCTCTAGCCTTCCATTGCTCTGTGTGTTCTCTTGGTCCTTTCCTTCTGGCAGGATCTGAAGTACAATAGTCTCCTTAACGTGGTAAAATTGCCAAAGCTCTGCTGTGCTTCTCACAGACTTTCTGCTTCGTCTCTTAGCCTCCCCCCGAACATAATTCATAATTTGACAAATGTCTTGAAAGTAAAGCCAGCTGTGTATCATACTTCCTTCTGGACCCCTTTAAGATGAGGATCGTGGCTCCTTAAGTTTCTAATGTTGTCTCTCCAACTCACTGAGACTGCCAATATTTTATTTAGATTTTTTGTAGTTCTTGGCTGGATCATTGATCTCTTGCAAGCTTACCTATCTCATCCCTAATTTTACTTATTTATTTATTTTTTAAGTGTTTATTTATTTTTGAGAGAGAGAGAGAGAGAGAGAGAGAGAGAGAGAGAGAGACTGACTGACTGACTGACTGACTCTGCCAGTAGGGGCAGGGCAGAGAGACAGGGAGACAGAGATTCTGAAGCAGGCTATGATGCAGAGCCCAATAAGAGGCTCAAACTCATGAACTGTGAGATCGTGACCTGAGTTGAAGTCGGACACTTAACCGATTGAGCCACCCAGGTGCCCTCATTTCATCCCTATTTTTAGATACTGAAATAAGAGACTGTCTTCTCTTATACATACCTATATTACCACAAAGGATGTACCCCAAAATTTCCATCCTAGCTCAATGTATTCTAGAACTCACTGGCAAAGTAACAGATAGGGATGTGGCATTCAACACATCCTTTGAAATGTCACTGAAAGAGCTGGACAGTTATCAGAGCTAATACTCTAAAGTACACTGAGTTCACTGCCCAAGAACTGTTCAGTAATAGTGATACTGAGGGGAGTAAGACGAAGGTGTCCAAGTTAACTTGGGGGCTTTCATGCATAGGCTGTTTAGTTTGGTGAACTTGGTGGGAATCCAAGACTCATCGTCACTCTGGGGGGCTGCAGCCTCTGCATGCTGCCCTTGACTTCTGTTATGAATTATCCTCAAAGGATATAAGTCTTGATCTTCATGTCTTTTAAAATACTGGGGAAAAGAATAGATATTCTTTGTGTTTTTTATATCTCACTAACCCTTATAGGAAGAAGATACAGCATAGTGGTTAAGTGCCTGCATTTGGGAGACAATCATTTAGATTCAAACCTTGTCTATTTACTAGATGCTTGACCTTGAGAAAGTTGCAAAAACTCTTTGAAGCCTCAATTCCATATGTGTGAAACAGGAATCATAATACATTTCATTGGGCTGACTTGGAAGGTATTGGAGACACTGTATTTAAAGTGCAAATAGTGATCTCTGGAATATTGTAAGCAAGCAGTTTATGATAGCTATGATTTCTTTGGCCATTATGGAAATCCATGGAATAGAGACCCAGAATTCTGAGGTGAGATCTTAAGATTTTTATAAAGATCTTCTAAGGTAGGTGAATGAAGCATGTGGGAAAAAGTTGTTTTAAGAGTTCATAAGTTTATTTTTGTTGTTAAGTAAAACCATTTAAATATTTGTTTATATTATGTATAAAAAAACTATCTGAAATAACTCCAGAAAAAAAAAACTAAATTGGAGATGATTTACCTCTCAATGACTTCAAAAATGTATTTCTTTATAGTTTCACTAAATAACAAACATATCATTTTCTACTGTATCTTATTTTAAAGTTCATTTAAGAAGAATCAAGGTTAACTAATACTCTTATGTTTAAGAAAAGGAACAAAATTTAATGTAAAAAAAAATCTGAGCGAAAAAAAACCTTAGACTTAAAAAGAGAGAGAGAGAGGGAGAGAGGGAAATTTGATTCCTAATTACCATTCATCAGTTATGTGGTATTGATTGGGTGAGTTAAGTGATCGCCCTGTGTCCCAGTTTTCCTGGAGAAATTGTACCATAGGAAAATAATACTTAGATTTTCTTGAAATCAAATAAGAAGAAAGAAATGAAATTACATGCAGTAAGTATAGTCTTGTTACTTGTGTTTAATGATCAGTCATGGCTTTGAATCTCTCTTTGGGCTGTAAAGAACATGAATTAGTGTTATAGGAAGTGGACAAGAAATTGTGACACAAAAAGAGGTGAAATAAAATCTTCTGGTTATTGTTATTTATTTAAGTAATTTAAACCACATATATTTGAATCAAATTTTACGTTACTTCATTGCATTAAAATTTTTCTTAAATGTACCTTTTTTTGACTATTGTTCAGGTATGATATTCTATGTAAAGCCTAGTCCCAGTATGTCTTCAATAGTTCTGACTTGACAGAACTGAAAGAAAAGTGAGCTTTTCTCTTCCCTTTCAAGTTACTCTAACTCAGGAATTGTTTCCCCTCTCTTCATACCTGAGTGAGCATGAAATGATGCCTTTGCTGAGTATCTCTGTTTGATTTTCCAAAAGCTGTTGTCAGTCTTACAGCTTGAAAATGAAATGCACGTGGTAATTGGTATAGCCACAGCCAGCCTTCAAATCTAATTGGAACTGACCCAGACACCCCCAGAGCTCTTCTGAGCCTTTCAGATCTGTAAGCATATGTGATGAGACAAAAGCAGGAGATCTTGTTGAAAGGGAGGGAAGTCCCTTTGTGTGTTGCTGAACCAGAATTCTTTGACGATGTAGCTCTCTCAGTCTGGACAATGTCTTGTGTGTTTGTTTCCACAGAGCATATATCATTACAGACTATATGGGCATCCGAAATGAAAGTTTCATGAAATTAGCTGCAGTAGGGACCTGGATGGGGGACTTTGTCACAGCTTGGATGGTAAGAAATTTTAACTTCACCCATTTCAAACATTAAATGGAAGACATGTTCATAATGTTGGATAAACACCACTTTTGATGGATTTAGAGCAAGAGTTACTTCTCTTTTGAGTGAAACAAATTCATGAATACAGAAAATTTAGATATTATATGTAGTATTTGTTTACTTCAGGGGGAAAATTAATGCAACTATAATATTAATGATGGCTGTCCACCAGGAAATATTTATTTATAACATACATACATATCTATCTATATGTATGGGCATACAAACATATACACATTCATAAAATTAATAGAATTTTTTTTATTTCCTATTGCACATGTCAAATTGTGCCTGTCAAAAAGGATTGTTTTTTTTTTTGACATGTGCAGTTTTCATGTGAATGTTGTCTGGCTTGTCTCAGAAGAAGTATTCTTAATGACTATTTTTATTTAAAATTTTCTTCATAGCACGTATTTATAATTGTATTAATATTATTTTACTTTTATTTAATGTTTTTATATGAATATAGTTGACACCTAATTTACATTAGTTTCAGTTGTACAATGTACTGAATCAACATCTCTGTATGTTATGCTATGCTCATCACAAGGGTAGCTAGGGCTTTTAAAATAGTTTTCTACATTTGTTTTCTTCATTGAACATACTAACTTAATGGTGCATTATTCGTATTTTTTATTATAAGCCTGCAACAAATAGACAAACCATATTTCATGCTGAGTTCCTCTGTCAAGAGAGTAACTTCTGTCTTTTTTTTTTTTTTTTTTTTTTGCTTTTTGTTTTCATTAAATTTTTTTTCAAGTATAATTTATATATGGTATTACATTAGTTTCAGGTGGCTGATATAATGATTCTACAATTTTTACATTTCTCAGTGCTCAGCAAGATAAGTGTATACTATTGGGGCACCCAGGTGGCTTTGTTGATTAAGTGTCTGATTTCGGCTCAGGTCATGATCTCATGGTTGGTGAGTTCGAGCCCCACGTCGGGCTGTGTGCTGACAGTTCAGAACCTGGGGCCTGCTTCGGATTCTGTATCTCTCTGTCCCTCCCCTCCCCTGCTTGCTTGCTCTCTCTCTCTGTCTCTCAAAAATATATATTAAACAAATGCTTAAATAAAAAAGATAAATGTACTCTTAATCTCCCTTGTCTATTTCACCCATTCCCCACCCACCTCCCCTCTAGCAATCACCAGTTCTCTGTATTTAAGAATCTGGTGGGTTTTTTTGCCTCTTTTGTTTGTTTATTTGTTTTGTTTCAAGTTTTTATTTAAATTCCAATTATTTAACATATAGTGAGTGTAACATTAGGTTAAGGAGTAGAATTTAGTGATTCATCACTTATATGTAACACCCAGTGCTCATCACAACAAGGACCCTCCATAAATACCCATCACTGATTTATCCCATCCCCCTGCCCACTCTCCCTCCGGCAACCCTCAGTTTGTTCTCTGTATTTAAGAGTCTGGTTGTTTGTTTGTCTCTTTTTATTTGTTTGTTTTGTTTCTTAAATTCCACATATGAGTGAAATCAGGTGATATTTCTCTTTCTCTGTCTTATTTTGCTTAGTATTATACCCTCTAGGTCCATCCATGTTTTTGCAAATCACAAGATTTCACTCTTTTTTTATGGCTGAGTAATAGTCCATTGTGTGTGTGTGCGTGTGTGTGTGTGTGTGTGTGTAGGTGTGTGTGTATTACATCTTCTTCACTCCCCAAAAACACACTAGTTGGAAAAGACATATGCACCTCTTTGTTTATTGCAGCATTATTGACATAGCCAAGATATGGAAGTAACCCAAGTGTCCATTGATAAATGAATAACTTCTGTTTTTAACCATTGGATTAATTAAATATAGTATGTAGCTCAAAGGCTCTAGGTCCTATAAGTTTATAAAAGAATCTCAGAGTACAAAGAGCATAACTCTCATAAAAATGGAACGTATTAACCTTTGTTGACGCCTTTCAAAGTAATTAGCTTTAGTCTTCCATTCACTTGAAAATGAGGGGACCAACCAAAGGAAAGGATGCCCTGCCATGTCACATGTAGGGACATGCCCCTACAAATGTGTTCCAAAGGTTGTCACAACAGTTACTGCCCTTTCTATGGATAGCTTTGTGTCTTACCTAGAGCAGGTGTTTTCAGGAGACAGGAAGCAGTTACATCTTAACTGCTACTACTGTGATCATCTTGCAAGAGTAGTAAGTAACTACCAAAAGGTTTGTATAGCCTAGTTTTTGAGCCTCCTATCACTGTGTTCAATTTTAGAATGTTAACAGAACAAGTTACCAAATGTATCCCGTTCCATTAACTTTAAGATCTAGATTTGAAAAGTGATCTATTTTATTTGTAGTCACTAGATGTGACAATTAGAACAAATCAGACATCAGGTGCCTGGCTGGCTCAGTTGGTAGAGCATGTGACTCTTGATCTCAGAGTTTTGAGTTCAAGCCCCATGTTGGGCATAGAGTTTACTTAAAAAATACAGAAAATTAAGAGAGAGAGAGAGAGAGAGAGAGAAAATATAAGCCAGACATAAAGACCAGGCTGCCTCATGTCAAAAGTTTCTATTTCCATTGGGAAAAACATTTAGAAGGGAAACTAAATAGAAAATAGTTTGCCGTTTAAAAGGGAACCTATTTAGAAAGAAAACTTTAAACATGTAACTTTCTTGAAATAGGAGCTAATGCCTTTTGAAAAATATCTGCATTAACTGTGGATTGTGATTTTTTTTTTTACTCCATTTTGATTTTGAGTCTGCTTAATAAAATGGAAAAGAGAAATCAGAAATTTGGATTCTCTGACCTTGCCACATATACTTTGATCTTCCACAAATAATATACAATCCTCTGAGCCTGCTTGTACATTTCTCTAAAGGGGTTAGTAGTTGCTGCCCGTGCTACAAGTTTCTGTGAAGATTAAGTGTGTGGTCCTATAATAGGACTTAAAATGCTGCAGTATGAGGTGGCATAAATGCTTTATTGTAGACATTCATGCTTTTCCCAGCTTATCCCAGGCCCGGGGGCCAGAATGTCTACAGTTCCCTTCCAGCCTCCAGTGCTAGGACACACTAAGGCAATACAGCACATTACTTCCTGATTTCCACATAACACTGCCCCTGAGCAAAGTCAGGGGAGAAACACAGACCAACAAGCCCTGTGACCTCAGTCTGTAGTTTTCAGGATCCACCATTTGATACAGAAATCATTTTCTTTCTTTGTTATTTTATTTTATTTATTTTGAGAGAGAAGGAGAGAGTGATAGAGAATTGAAGGGGGAGAGAGAGAAGGAGAGAGAAAGAATTCCAAGCACGCTTTCCCCCCTCAGTGTGGAGCCCAATGTGGGGTTCAAACCTACGAACTGTGAGATCATGACCTGAGCCAAAATCAAGAGTCAGACGCTTAACTGATCAAGCCACCAGGCACCCCCAGAAATCATTTTCTTTCCCATGATGACATCAGTATCTGTTTGTGGCCCAATTCTACCGAATCCCTCCCCAGACTTTCCCTCAAGATAGTGTTTCCTAGGCCATATGTAGCTCTGTCTCAATTTACTTCATTTTTAAAATTAGGATCTTTTTCTTTTGTTTTTCTTTTTTAAATTAAAAATTTTTTAAATGTTTATTTTTGAGGAAGAGACAGACAGAGTGAATGGGGGAGAGACAAAGAGAGATGAAGACACAGAATCTAAAGCAGGCTCTAGGCTCTGAGCTGTCAGCACAGAGCCCAATGTGGGGTCTGTGAGATCATGACCTGAGCCAAAGTCAGAAGCTTAACCAACTGAGCCACCCAGGATCCCCAGGATCTTTTTCTTTTGAATCATAAGGTGGGTGGGGGGGGCAATTTCTAGGGCAGCCCTGAGAGGCAAACACGTGGTGCAGCTTTGACCAAAGACCTTTACCTTTTGTGGTTGGATTTCTACTGTGCACTTCTCTGCCCTTCTCTTGTGGCCTAGCAGAGTACAAATAATTCCACAGTTTAGCTGTGGTCTCTCTCTTCCTCTAAGGTCTGGCTCATGTTCCTAGTTTACTAAATTTACTACTGTAATACCTTCTATTTTCACTAACTAACCTCGTAACTTTTTACCTTTTTCAATACCATAGATTATTACTCTGATCAATACTTCCAATACCACAGAAGTAGGACTGGATTGAGAATCCAGAAAAATGTGTTTTAGGTTTAACCCAGCAATGTGATCTTAAGTCACTTAACTTTCTGGGACCTCACATGTTTTCCTTTCCATAAACTGAGAAAGAATCCAAAGTCCTTTGTTGCTTATGTTATATGAAATATTGACCTTTCCCAGTTAGACACAGGGATACAAATGGCAAAAGAAACACAGCGCTCTCCTGATTTGAAAGTACAGTCACACAGGGAGGATTCCCAGAGCACCTCATTTCTATTCCCATTTTTATTCACCGACTAGGTGGTAAGTTTCCATATAAATATTTATATGTCTACATATGTGTGCATTGATAACATTTTAAAAAATAATAGTTTTCCTCATGAGAGGAGTCTAAGGAGGTTTGACCTTCATTTGTCTATAGAATTCTCATCATGAAGTGAATATCAATGATGAAGGTGACTGTCATGGAAAAGTAAGTGACTATTTACATTTCCAATAAAAGTGTGCCTTTTAATGTATTTCTGAAATGGAGAATTTTTCTTTTATGGAAATAATTCAAAACTTCCTCATGGTTTTAAAAGGCACACCAGAACTGATGAGATCCCCAGGCAAGGCTGTCAACCAATCTGACAAATCTCTCTGACCCTCACACTGCCGAGCATCAAGCTCTACTAGGTTCAGCTTCCTGGCAATCCTGACTTTTCCCAGCTCTGTGGGATGCCTCATGCAGAGGACAAAATAATATATTAAGTCAGGGTTAATGTCACCATTTGTTTGGTCAGATAGATTTTAAAAAAAATTCATGTGAAAGAAATACATAAAATGACAGTGGTGTCATTGAGCCCTGAGCTGGCCCTTTGTGTTGATATGAGCAGAGAAGAGCTCTGTCATGAAGACACGCATGAAATAAAAGCACTGGGTGTCTTATGCAACACCATTGCCACGTATCCACAGATTTGCCCACCCTCTGCCATTGAGCGAGGGGCAGGGGGTGTCGGCCCATCCCACAGTACATATCTCCAGTTTTACTATCCCCTCCTGCAGAAGACAAAGATCACAGGCTCTTCTCAGGTCTAAGGTGGCAGAGGATTCTGAGGACATCAAGATGGCATTTTCTTCTGCCCTTCATTTAATAGCAGAAGAAAAAATCACTTCCTGTCTATCTGTACCTAACCATCTCCTTTCTGCAGCCCTTGCCTCTTCCTGCTCTAGTGGCTTTTCTGTTACAGCAGTCAATGGTAAATGGCTTATGACAGCGGTAGGGACATCAGAGTCCAGGTTTGAGGTTCATATTTGCGGGAGGGGGCCAGGGAGGGTACAAATGGTAAAGTTGAGCCATGACCTAAAGAAGACAATTCACATAGTAAGGACTGAAGTCAAGAAGCATTTTTCATCATAAAACCATATATGGTATGTATCACGTCTCACTACTCATGGAACCTTGCTTGGTCTTGGCATATTTTTCCCAGGATTGTCTGTGGGCTTCTGTGTGTATATGTGTTACTACTAGCAAAGCTTCCACCGTAAAGAGATGTCATACATACAAAAAACAATGTAGTTGTTTGCCCATTGGCTTTACCTTTATTTCACATTTGTATAGCGACTGTTTGTGTGATTTTAACAGACTTTTTTTTTCTTCTTGAAATTCAGAGTTCTATTAGAGCTACAAAAACTTAGTATGTTATGTAGAAATGTCTTTAGATTGATAAAACATAGCCTTTGTAGGATTTGTAGGACTACAACAAGGAGTAAAATCTTAAAATTTGCTTAATTATCTCCATTGAATCTCTGGCAAGAATATGATTGTAGAAAAAAAGTGTTTTTAAAAATATATTTCTCCCTTCTATTTTAAGTGTGCCTGTTTTGTAAGTACTGCATTATCTCTCTAAATATTTGAGTGACAAATTTGCCTTCTTATGTTTCACATGTGTTCTGTTCCTTCAGAGAGATGGTGTAATTCATATTTATATTGCTATTATCTTTGTTTCAAACGGCTGTGTTTATTTAAGAGGTAAAGCTGAAAACTCTTTCTTCTTTACTTGATTATAAACTTCCTGAGGGGCGTTCCAGTATCACTTGTGGCACTCAGCACAGTACCAGGCATAAATAGATGCTTAAGAAACATTTATTGAAGAATAAATGGATGATAAGAGCACATATGCATTAAGTTCCATTTCTTTTTTCATTGCTCCATTTTGTGACTTAGTGTTGTAAAATGGGCAATCTAAAAGGTGGAGGGAGAACTGTACTGTTCAGGGTCTTCCTATCCCCTCACCCCCGTAAGCCTATGCACTTGTCCTCTGAGCTTGTTTCCATACCAGGAGGACATATGCTTGTAAACACCCTTCGTTGGAAGTAATAGATTGTTGATGGAATTCTCCCAGCATTGTGATGTATCCTTTGAGTATAGAAGGCATTCTTTTTTTTTTTTTTAATTTTTTAATGTTTGTTTATTTTTGAGAGAGAGAGAGAAAGAGAGACAGAGTGCAAGCAGGGGAGGGGCAGAGAGAGAGGGAGGTACAGAATCCGAAGCAGCTCCAGGCTCTAGCTGTCAGCACAGAGCCCAATGTGAGGCTCAAATCCACCAACCGTGAGATCATGGTCTGAGCTGAAGTTGGATGCTTAACTGACTGAGCCCCCCGGGCGCCCCTAAAGGCATTCTTAGGTAAAACAAACATTGAGCTTTAGAGATCCTGCCAGAGGGTTCTTTGAATGGCCATTATTGCTGTCACTGGCATAGTTCTTCTCCTGGCTCTGGGGGTGGAAGGAAGCTAGGTGAAGATATATCCCTTCAGCCACTTAAGCACAGAGCTATTCCCACGTAAGACAGAAAACTGGTTAAACTTCAGTGGACAGAGGCAGAGAGAATTAAAGAATGGTGTATGCTTGAGAATAATTAATACTCCTGAATCAGTCTTTATTTACAAATCTGGAACAGAATAGAGTGAGGGAATATTTCTGCAGGTTTCAGAGAAAAATATTCCTTCTAGCTTAAATGTAGAAGATATGAAATTATATATATATATACACATTATATATATATATTTGTATATATGTATATACATACATACTTAAAACTTGTATATATATTATATATATGTATATGTGTATATATACACACATACATACTAACTTAAAATTTGTCACATGTTTTTATTGTGGTCCCATGCTTGCTGCTTATTTTCTATTATTGTCCCATGCTTTACTAAGAGAGGATTGTGATTATTTCTGTTATTTTCATTTCACCAAGTTAATAATAGCTTATTTAGCCCAAAATTTCCTATTACGTACCTGCCATTATGTTGTGGACTGCAAATGCTAAGTTTGTCAATGAACAATAGCTTATAATAAAATTGACATCACATCTAGCTTGTTATTCCATCTGGAATTGAGCTTGACAATTCATATTATGATCAATGCCAGTTTTCTAATTATTTCTCTTCCACTGATATCAAAATGGCAGAATAAAAAGCATAATTGAATTGATTTAGTATCTGAAATAAGGTAGCAATAATAGCTTTACTCAACTTAATAATAAAGAAGAATTTATATGCTGTGAAAGATGCAATCAAAGGACTAGAGTTAGCAAACTCATTGAGCAAGTGTATATGACAAATGGAAGAACACAAATGAGATATTTAGCCACTGAAGCTGAACCCCAGAGCTTGGCATTACTCTGAGTTTTTATCTTTTGCTCTCTTTTCTTTGCCTGTTCTTTGGAGCAGTTCATGATTTCAGTTACCTCCATGATTGGTTAACCCCATATTTGATAAATTTGTTGGTTTCATTTCATTATTTTATAGAGTGCAAGTGGAAACTGGATCAAGAATTTAGTTAATAATGTATTCTTTCTATAAAGATTCTGTGTTAAGTGAGATTCCCTAAAAAAGTGCATGCATCATAGATTTGGGAGCACATGATTTATTGAGGGAGTGCTCTTCAGGGAAGCCTGTAAGGAGACGAGAGACCCAGGGGAGAGTGGGGAAAAGAGGCAAGCAAAGATGTGGTCAGTATGGCTGCAGGTAAAATCTCCACTTGGCCTGGTCCACTGGGTGCATGCTATGTTCTTGGGGAGTGGAGTGTACCGGTGGGTGAAGAGGATCTGGGCAGGTCACCAACATGGACACAGACAAAACCTAAAGACACAAGATTTAGTAGTACCTGTAATTGAAGAAAATTGTTGCCAGTTCATCTGGTCATTTGATTGAAACAAAGAGCATAATAGAAGAATTATTTTTTACATTACCTTTTTATTCATTAGAAAATTTAGAACCAAATATGGTCATTTTGCTTTTGCACATATAAATATTTTAACATCTCTATAAATATTTTAGCACTGTGTTTCATGTTCCTTCAAAATAATAAGTTCTCACTAAAAAATTAATAAGACAGGAGAGTCTAACCTATTTTCAGAGAGCATCACAAATTGTGATCAAGAGTCTTTTAATTTTCAGGACTCTTGGATTTTTAAAGTATTGACAATATGGCATGAAATAAAAAAAGTATTTGAGTAAAATAGGTTGTAGTATAGCACATGGATGTTTAAGAATAGAAGCCCAAATTCTGGCTCCACTATGACTTTTCTAAGTTCAATGTCTATCGGAAATTCATAGTATGTTATGGGCATATTGTATGTAATTTATAATCATTTATTAAAAATTTATGGACTATACGCTAAGTATGAAAGGCATCTATGGAAAGGTACTGAATTGAACTACAATAAGATAGGAAAGACACTAAGGCCATCTCTTAAAGAGAGACATTCCCATTAGAGGCAGAAAACACTCACTTGTCATCTTTCCCATTTCCAATTTCATCACCTTTCAGTTCCATTATACTGTATTTCTGTTTCTGGGTTTACACTTCCTCAGGGCAGGTGAGGAAAGAAGGATTGTCCACACATTCTTTATCATTTTCCTAACATAATGCTTCACACCTTTAAAGTACCATTTATCAATAATTTTCCCAAAGAAGTTTAAATAAAAGCCAGGAAACACTGATATTTATTTTTCCTTTCAAAGTCAATAATACAATGAATACTAGTTGCTAATATCAGTGTACATTAGAACTTTAGAAAGAAGCTATGTGGGTTGTTTTTGTTTTTGTTTTGTTGTTGTTTTTTTGGTAAAAGTTTTCGTAAGTAGTTAGATTATTCCCCTTGTAATTTTTTTTTAACTTTTACGTAGTACCTCTTCCTAGGCGCCAAGCACTGTATGGTTGTGTGTGTGTGCATGCATGCGTGTATGTGTGTGTGTGTGTGTGTGTGTGTGTGTGTGTGTGTGTGTGTAAATTTTCAGTTAGTTTCCAAAGTCTTCAATGCTTTTAACTACTCCACTATCTTGCCGAGCAGAATAATTTTCTTGGGAATATTTAATCAGGATCTTAATAAGAGGTGGAATATAGACATAGAAGTTGGTTTAATTTTTTTTTTTTTTTGCCAGCATGTTAATAAAATTTGTTGAATTGTGTCATTAATTGGGGCAAGGAGAGTGCAGATCTTTTTAGGTGCTAAGTGACAGTACGTCACATCCCAGCCAAAGTATTACTTTTAAATTTTAGAAAACTCAGCTGCTGTTCTTACTGCTTTTTGACAGATATAGGTGCTTGAAAGCATCTCATTTCTGGGACTGGAAGAAAGTAAAGAATAGCTTTCTATTATACTATCATTAAGAGAGATACTGCAATTCCTGGTTATTTCAGCACTAAGTGTTTTGTTTATATGAAATCGCTATCCTTTAGCAGTTGTTTGCCCCAAGGATTTTTAGAGCACTAAAGATTTTTATATTCACAGTGTATGTTGCATTTGTAGTTAAATGTTCTGTAAACATCAAAAAGAAATTTATGGCAATGAAGTGCCTAGTATTATGTTTTGTGGTTGCTTTATGAAAGCTATTACATCATATTTCAAGAAATTGAAGTATTTAAGTGAGTGGGGGAATATTTTGGTAATGAATGGTTAAGTAAAATCATGTTTGGCATATATTCTTCTCTTTTCTTACATATCTGAAGGCTGATTGGGAAATAGAAGACTTCCTTTTGCCCTGGCTGGCAGAAGATGTTAAGGTTTATCCTGGCCCTGTGCCTGACTCCAGTAGCCTTCCCTAGTCTATCTAAGTTGTTCATTGAGTGTCTTGAGTTGCTTTGTGAACATGATAGTGCACAAGGTAAAGAGTCAATTAGGCATAGAACAGTAGTGGAACTTACAAGTTAGGTATAATATCAAATAAATACCTTTGACATTTCCAAAGATATCAAATACAACAGACCACTAGGTCCATATCAGTAGTTTCTTTAATACTATAGACCGGGGTTCACAGAGAGAACAACACATGTGCCACCTTAAAAATTCCTAATTGTTCTTCACTTCTAAGCAGAGGCTATATGAGAAACAATGCCTACGTTAGAGTCAGGCACTTGAGATGAAGCAGGAAACCTGGAGAGAAGCCATCTGTTTTCACTGAAAGAATAGCACCTCTCATAAAGGTTTTAAAATACATCATAAAAGATACTGTGAACCTGTAGCTATTGAAAAAAAAATGAAACTGAATAATTTTCAAGATCTGACTACTTTCTTCTTTGACTTATGTTATAATTGTCCTAATTTCTATTTGGCATTTTCAATTTCAACTAGAGATGATAGAATCAGTGGAAGATTTTTGGCAAATCTAAGTGTAGATTGAAAAAAAATGCACTTTATTTTGCTTCAGTAAAAAATTGGCAAAATGAACCAATTTTGTGCCTACCTAGGTGGTAGATATCTAAACTCATTCATTCATTCATTGAATGAATATTTATTTATATGGTGACCTGCTAGTTTATTAGATAAGCTTATTACACGATTCTTTTGAGTATTAACGGGATTAAATATAATTAAAATTATGTACGTTTTGAAATATTTATTAATCAACAGATTGATTTTACTATATTGGTATAGGTATAGAATGTCTTTTTAAAGGCCACTTAAAATTCATTTTTTTCTAAAATGTAAAAATAACATATATCCATGTGTATTAAAACAAATATATTTTTTAATTTTTAATTTTGATTACATGATCACTTAAAAAACAAACAGAATAATTATTCTTGGTACCTATTTACATTATTTTCTTAGCCTTATAAGGTAGTGTTATTGGTATCTGTCTGAAATTGTTGACACTTACAATTGACTATCTCTGTAGATCACAATATTTTTGAGAAAATACTTTCTTTAGTGCCAAAGGACCTGGGATGCTCATAGCATATTCTACTAAATGGAAGATTGTACACATTCATTTTAGTACTATTTTAGCGCCAATATTTCCTCAGACATCTTTTTGCCTCCATTTAAACTACTCTTTTTCCTCACAAACTTATTTTCTACATAATAAAACTCATCAACTAAATTATCTCTATGTGTCCTTTTTGAATACTTTACCAAATTTTGATGACACAAAGTTATAGACCTTTAGTAGTCCAAGACCCTTCCGAGGGTCTCACTCACGTACTCATGAATCTATTCACGTAATAAATATGCAGTAAGCATCTACAGAATGAGAAAAAAAAATGTGTGAGAGAGTAAACATCACATCTTAAATATGGCGAAAGTGGAGTTCTAATATCATTGCATTTGAAGTTAACTCTCTCTTACTGAAGGAACCTTCGTCAGGGCCTCCCCTCAGTCAGCCTCTCATGAGACTCTGGGCTGGCAGAGCTCGTGCTGTGTGGAGTGTTGTCCCACATCTTTTGGTCTACTCAGAGCTTCCAAATCTTCTTTCAGCATCCCAAGTCATAGTCTGTGGTGAGGTTTTAATGAATGGCAGTAGCTTTCTGTGTTAAACTTGCATAAATAATAAATACTGGAATTGCAGATTCAAATACCCTGAGGGCCAGACCCATCTAGTAAAAGTGTGAAACATCTGGTTTGAGATAAAAGGGTGTGTGGGGTGGAGGGAGGGGCTGTATTGAACCAGAGCGCATATTCCCTATGAAGAGGTTTTAAGATTGATTTAGTAAAGCAAACAAACAAACAAACCAGGAATGCAAAGTAGGATGTAACTTCACGAATTCTGCCCCCCCCCATCATCTGTCATCTGTTTTATCCTTTATAAACAGGGAACATTAAGCTGGAAGCTGACACATCACATGAATGTTGAAAGGTCAGTGTGAGGAATGAATCTGGGGCAAGTGCCATTTTAGAACATCTCCATCACACCCCATAAACTTGTGTGTCCTCCGCAGGGTGGGTCCTCCCTGTTTGGTTCTTACCTCTAAAAGGCAGGGGAGACCACAACTCCCTGCACTCTAATCACAGCTGCTAAGAACAACCAGAGGCCTTGTTCCACTTAACACTCTTTCCACTCAACAGTTCAAGCTCAAGTGGACAAAAAAAATTTTTTTTATAATAACACTTTCTGAAGTGTTAATGAAATGCTTGTTATTGTGGTCAGGTTAGCCACTACCAGCATGTGTGCAGAGAGACTGAAAGCTCATACTGTATTTGTTGACTGACTAGCTTCGCTTTATCACAGGGAAATGATGTGCACATGCATTCTAAATGAATATGCATTGTGGAAATCTTAAGCGAGTATAAATGTCATTAAGATGTCGGTATTTATCAAGCTCTTAGGCGGTTTCTTTATAGGCACAATGAACCCAGCTTACTATTTGGTTGGTTGCTCCACTCGTTGTTTTTTTTTTTTTTTTAACCTGAGCTCCATAAGGCAGTTTTCCCTAAATTTGTCTTTACATTGGACTTACCTGGGCAAGTTCAAAAACAACTGATGCCTGTGTCCCACTCCCAGAGATGGTGGTTTAATTTGTCTGGATTATAGCCTGGGCATTGGAATTTTTTAAAATGTGAGATTCTAATACACAGGCAAGTTGGCAATCATTTCTCTAAGGTGGTTTTAGGAAGTTTTGCATGGGAATATTTTGACATATGTTGTGGGCTCAGAACCATCCAGTATCAAAGCTGAAGGGAAATCCAGGGGAGGAATCTTTTGGTGTTCAGAGACTTCACAAAAAAGAAGCAGGAATGAAGACCAAGAAGGATGAGAGGGTGGACTTCCCCAGGACCCACACATTGCCACAGGGCGATGTAGGTGTTCAATAAATTTACCCTTCCTCCAGTGCTAACTCTAGAACTTGATTTGGGTTCCTTACAGAGCAACTTGCAAGTGTGGGTTGCTTCTGATACTCAAAACAGATTCCCCTAAAAGAATGCCAGCTTTGCTATGAAGCTGATCAACATCCCTATGCCTGAGCTTGAGCTCAAGTTATTCAACGAGTTTACCTCTCCAGCTGTTAGGACAGGTATGTCCTCACCTCCTTCCAGCTCATAATACAGAAAACAGCTTATAATTTTGCCTATTTGAATACAGTGTCATTTACATAAACTTTCTTCCAATGCATCCTCCCTCCCACCAGCATATGACCCTTTCCCCCAATTCTCCATGTGCATTAATTTAATTCTTACCTCTCATTAAATGTTAGCAAGTATTATTGCCATTTGCCCAGGGGGTGGCTTACTTTTCATAATTATTACTTAGACAATACAACTGTGAACTGCTGTGAGATAAAATATAAAGCACGTGGAATTATGACTGTTAATAGTGTTACTTAATTTAAAAAGTTACAGTGTTTCATAAATGAGAACATCTCAAAATATAATTTGCAGTTTGCATTTTCTGAATGAAGACTTTCTACTAATCTTAACATCTTTTTATTTTCACTATGCTGTCATTCCCACATGAATATGAAGTAATACCAAGATTGTATTTTCACCATTTTTCATAGAAAACTATTTAAGTGAGGATTTTTTTATGAGGCCAGTTTTAAGTAGGTAACTCTAAATTATAAATACACCTGCTGTTAATGTTATGCCATTTGCCAGAATTTTGACTGCTTATAGGAATTAACACATGAATTATGTTAAGTGATGAAAATTCACAATTAAAAATTATATTATTTAAGGAAAACTTATATATCAAGTATGCTTTTCTAAATATGACTAGACCATCTTGAGTGTATAAATCATAGTCCCTATTCACTAAAATAAGTCTAAAAAGTAGTGTTGAAAAATGCTGAATCTTAAAATACAATCTTGACACAAAGTAGGTCCATTTGAATTTTTAAATGCCATTAAACTTTGTCTCATAATTTTTCCCTTCTGATGGGCCCTGAGTTCCAAATATTAGTAAAGTTTCCCAGGAGCATTAGAGGCAAAAATAAGACATGAATTTAAATAGTTTTATTCCCATCCACTTTTAGTCCTGTTTATGTTAGTAAAGGCCAGGTTGCAAATGTTGTTAAAATACTAATTTTGTATTCTGTAAAATAGACTATATGCAGAAAAACATGAAGAGGGGGGTGAAGTTGGAGCCAAATGTGGCATTCAAGAAGCAAACGTGGGAGGCAGATGAGTAAGATGACATTTTTCTAGTCAATGACAATTATCAGGAGTCTCTCATCTGATTTTCCTGCTGAGTTTCACAACAGTTCATTGACTTGTACATAAAAAGTAAAGCTTGGAGTCAATTAAGGTGTGACAACAAAGGAATTCAATAGCAAACCCCAGGTAATCATAAGCTAAGGTTAGTGTAGATTTTAATTTGAAAGTTTGAGAAAACAGCTGCACAAGAACAACAACTTTTGATGCGAAGTGGATCTTGACAGAAGCTCAGATCCCTGATATTTCAGTTCTGTTCATTTGTCAACATAAAGGCGAGATAGAGTCTTATGGGATTAAGCAAACTCCGTGGCTAAAAATATAGTTTGACATTTCTTGAATGCACTTGACAAGACTCCACATAAAATTATATTAGTATTCTTTCCAGCTACTAGAAGATTTTTAAGGGAGGCTGAGTTCTTTTATTCAAATTCAAATTTAATCTTTGGTTGCTATGGCATCTTAAAAAAATTAATCATATATTGTTAAGTTTTAAATGTTGGGTAGAGGATGTTTTAGTACAGTTGGAAAACAATAAACTTGAGAAATGTTCTTGTAAAAATTAAATTGCGTTCAGGAACTTTAAGAAAAAATTAACAAGGCCTAAAAACAGTTAATGACAGAGATTGTGCACAATAGGAAAAGTGATTATTGACCGTGCTGTCAATAGTTGTCAGCGTCTGCTCTGCTCTCTGGCATCCTTGCTGTGGTGCAGCTGGCTGACAGATTGTAGCTAATGTGCAAGTGGAGGAGAAAGGTGGTGAGGAGGACCAAGGGTCGCATAATAGAAGATGCCAGCAGCCAACTGGAGTGATGCACGTGTCATGGCTGGCGCTGGTCAGAGGAAGAGATCTGCAGAGAAATCCTGTGGTCATTGGGACATTAGGGATTAGGGGGGCGGTAAATGGAAAGTATTGGATGGAGACAGAATTGGACGGAATTGTATAGGTCCTGGAATGGCACTTCAGCATGAGAGCAGTGAGTGGCAATCACTGCTAATCACCCACTGTTGTAGCTATGGTAATGGAAGACTGGTACCTGTAGAGCTTCAAAATGTTGAGTGCTTCTCTTCAGATGCAATGGGTGTTACCACCTTAGCATCCCTGCCTTCTTCACTTGTCCTTCCCTTTGAGAAACATTATTTGCCAGCTTGTTGGATTCTAGCTCTGCTCTGTTTACTTGCAGGAACAACAGACTGCAGTGTCCAATCACATTATTTACTCTTTAAAACCTTTAAAAGAAAAAACAAAACAAAACAAAAAAACCACTGCAGATGGTTTAGTTTTTTGAAACAAATGCAAAGGTGTGAATGGTTAATCAGGCTGAAACAATCACAGAGCTGTGCTTTTGAAAGCTTACCAAATGCCAGCCTTACTTTGATGTTAGCAGTTTTTTTTTTCCTAAAGAGTGGGTCCATAATTTTTAATGAAGGCTTTGCCCATTCATGCTTGAAATTCATGAGTATACTGTGCAGCCAGATAATAACAAGATTTGGTGTCAAACTGTGAGGCATATAATTTCTGCATGCCTAGGAATTAGCACTTGATACCCTAAAATATATCTCCTGTTCTCCCTAAACATACTGGCAAAAGGAAGAAGGCTGACAAAATTGTTATTAATTGCTTTGTAACTTCATTGAAATAATCAACATAATGAACTTAATTGGGATGGTTCTTGAAGTACTAAAAGTAACTTAAAAAGGGAATTTGAGTTCCCAGATGCCTGGGGAGAAACAAAGTGCTGTTGTGGAAATGACAGAGAAGGCGCAGAAACAAATGTAGGCACTTTAGCATAATGCTCTTCTCTACCTGGGTTCCTAGTTTCCAACCAGAGAGCGGAGGAAAAGCACCGAAACCCCGGCCAAAGGAAGACAGAGAGAAGTGGCAGATTGTAAGTTAGCAGGACCCTGACGCTAACCTGGAAACAACATGACATTTCCTGAAGGTGTTCCAAGGATAAAAATAAAAGCCGAGAATCTGTAGATGTCCAAGCCACTCCTGGGAGTAAGGCTTATGAGTTTGTAAGCAGTATGAATTCTTTTAAATCCTCAGATCAATTAAGTGTCACCTTCCTGAGCATCTAAATTACTTTGCTTGTGTATTAAGTAAATTACTTATGTATTTATTTATAAATAGATATATACATATATACACATAAATATATACATATTTATATAATTCATATACAGTAAAGTGAATATATAAAAATCCAGGTTTTTCCACTTTTCCCTCTCTGTTCAAAAATTTAACTAAATTAATTAATTTTTTAATGTTTATTTATTTATTTATTTTGGGAGAGATAGAGAAAGAGAGCATGAGCAGGGAAGGGCAGAGAGAGAGGGAGACACAGAGTTCGAAGCAGAGCCCAATGTGGGGCTTGAATCCACAGACCATGAGATCATGACCTGAGCCAAAGTCGGACACTTAACTGACTGAGCCATCTAGTCACCCCCTAAAAAAACAAATGATAAAAGTAAATGATTTGTTACAGTAAACTAATCCATCTACAAAGCTTATTTTAGAAAAGAATGCTATTTATTTTATTAAAAATTTGAATTGGTACATAACTTTCTAGGAATACAACCATTGAATAATGTTGGATTTCATTATACTTTTGTAAAAATTGAGTACTACTGATAATTTAAAGAAATTATTGTGACTGCCATATTAACAATAATAACATTTAAATTTATTGAGCTCACGTGCTAGAACCTCCCCTAAGTGGTTTAAATCTATGCATTTATTTAGACCCATTGCCGTTATATATATTTATTATTATTCCCATTTTGCAATTGAAGAAACAGACACCATGTGCAAATAGTTACTGAGATATTAAGTGGTTGTAACCAATGGTTTTCATGAGCCTTTGGTAATGGGATTATTTTGGATATTGGGTAACATTTCATTTATTTGACATAGTTTTTCCCCACTTAATATTTAACATAAACACATGTTAATCCCTGGAAGCTTGTGACTACAATTGTGTTTTGATAAAAATCTTCTGAAGTTTGTTGCATGTGTCCCTATCTGAATAAACTAAAAATGCTAAGGTAACGTTTTAAAATGTATTATGAAAATGATATTGAATTTGCCTAGAGCTGGGTTCAAATCTTAATCCTGTTACTAAAGGATTACATGAGCTGAGCCTTAGTGTCTGTGTTAGTAGAGTGAATTCATACCTTCATCTCTGTGAATTACTTAGCATGAAACGTGGATCATGGTAAGCTATCATAAATGCTGGCTATCATTATTTTTATTTCCTTAAAAGGAAAGTACAGATGACGTCTACTTAATGGGAACCTTGTCAGTTAAATCAATAGAATTGTGTATGCTGTCATTCTAAATGTGTATGTGTGCGTGACACATCCTATACAATGCTTAGTAGTTAACATTCAACAAGCATATAGATTAAATGAGTTAATACAGGCAGAACACTTAGATAAATGCCTGGCACATAGGAAGCACTTATTATATTATACAGCTACTGTTATTACTAGTAATCATTTGTTTTTCATTCTTCACTTGGTTGTCCTGTTCTATTCCCTATTCTTATTGAGTTTTCATTATGGTAGATTTATTTATTTATTAATTTTACCGAATGCTTCATTGTGCCAGGTGATGTGTTAAATTCTGATCACCAAGATCCATAATTCAGGAAGATGAGAATTATGTGGTGAGGCAAGTGGTGAGATCAGCTATACATGTCGATCTCAGGCAGCTATGTAACATCAGGGCGTAGGCATACAAGTCAGCATTTGGGTATAGAAATTAAATTGGGCTCTATCCAGTGATTTGGGAATCATCACAATTTATCTATTATTTGAAACTATTAAGACAATTTAGAATAAGAGAAAGAGTATGCTGTACTGGAGTTCCACAAAACATAGACTTCTAGAGAACAACATATAAAAATAACTAAAAAATAAAATCGAGAATGAATAGTCAGAATCATAAGAAGGGGGCCAAAGCAACTTTGGGTATGTGGACAGTATTTGTGGGCCACCCTGGCCTTCAAATGCCCACTTACTTATTCTATAACAGTTGACATAGTGTTTTTTCTTTATGCCTTCATACAAACTTTGGGGTGGGTGCTGCTTCCTGGTCCTATTTTCCCTACTTCCTAGGATTCCGCTGAATGAAGCAATCTGAACTCTTTCCAGGAGTGGCAGTTGGCGTCCTGTCCCCAGGGTATATATTTTCTCCCTCCCCAGAGCTGAATGGTGTTTGACAAAAGAACTCAACTCTGATATTTTCCATTAGAATTACTCCCTCATCTGTCACTACCTGTCTCATAGCTCTTCATGATCTGACCAAATGCATATCCATGAACTGGCTGCTTGGGCTGCTTTCTTCAAAGGCCTGTGTTGCCACAATTTTACTTCCTTCACAACTTGCTCCTTTTTTCCTTCTTTTTTCCTTCTCCTTTTTTCCTTCTTCCTTTTGGAGGTATCTGTCTACTATAGCATTAAAATTTAGTGAATGAATACATGAATGAGGTTATGATACTTCTCAGACAGAATAAGTACCAATCATGCAGTGACTTGAATTTGTTCCATTGAAAATATTTCTCATTGTCTCCCTTTCATGAAGGTAGACTAATGTGCATTGAGTTGTGTGGTCTTCTGCGTGGGTAGAACATAACTTGCCTTCCTCAAAATTAATTATTGAATCAAAGAATCCAAACAGCCTCTTCAAAGTGATTTTGTACCCTAGAAAAATCTTCACTGAAAAATCTACACTGATCAGTGTATTTTGGCTGGTCAATAGCATTAGGTAAATGCATATGGGTAAATCCCACAGAACCAGCCTAAGAACCAAAGATGCCTCCTTCCCAACCTCAACCCTCCTTTTTTGGTTCATTTGAACATCTGTTGAATAAGGCATATTCCATTTGAAGAAATCCACTGGAAAAATTTAGAGATGGCTTACTGCAAAGCTTATTTATTTTTTAGAAGAAAGAAAACAATTATGCAAATTCATAATGTTGCATTTTAACATATGTCTAGGTACCAGCCACATTTAAGAAATAAGATTAAAATTCTTCAGCAGTGAATGCTCATTTTTAAATTGCTCACAAAACCTTCTCATATACTCTTAATGCTTTCTGTCCACAAGATGATTTCATGACATAACATTTAGGGACATAGCTTAAAAATGCTCTAAAATCAATTTTTTTTTCAAGACGAGTTCTACATTTATCTAGCAATAGTATAGAATTTCTATCTTGAGCTAAGTCTGCATTTCTGTAATGATCTTTTACTGAAGTTACAAAAAGATAAAAGAATCAGTCAGTAAATAAATTCTTATCTTTGCATGTTTTGCCTTAGAAGCAATAGGTAAATGTGTGACACTTTGAAAGCACTAAAGATTCTTGATACTCATCAGTTTTTTTTGTGAGAATTTATAGCATTGAAAATGAGAAGTGAAAAACTGGCCTTCCTTTACTGAAGCCAGAATGATAATTGGAAAAACTGTTTCACGGACCCCTCCCAGAATGAAGTAGAAGGTGGTGAGCATCATTCAAATGTACTAATTTCAAGCATTGTTGGATTGCCATTGATTAGCCAGTATTCAGAAATGGGAGCTCTAAAATGTAACATTCTAGGTGGCAACCCAATTACTTTTTATACCTGAAGACAAATATATCTGATCTTCTAATGGCATTTAGAATGGTTGAAGCCACTCATCATAATATGCCAAGTCAACTGGATTTTTTCGTATATATTTTCTTGCCATTTATCATTGAGCCCTAGACTGGAATAGTCTCTTGTTTCCCCCCTTCTCAGGTGAGAGGGATCCCAGGTTAATTGAATTGGCTCCTGGTGATCCTGAGGGCATGGGGCAGGAACTAGAGTGGGATGGGGGCATAACGCCTTCTCTATCCCCAGTGGTCCTGCAATGAGTGGAATACACATGATGGAATGAGAGGGACCTGAGAGATAGCACCAAGGGGTCAAAACATAAGCCAAAGCTGCAGAACCATACCACCCTGAGGGGCTGAACAAAAGCCCTGGTCAAGGAGAACAGGATGGAAATATAGAACAAGAGTTTTGAAATGGAGAGCATGACCTAGGAACATTCCTTAATCTCTAGAGCATAATGAGGGGATTTCTGAATTAGGCGGCTGGCAATCTTAACTTTGGTGGGATGGGCAGTTGAAGCAGAAGATATGAACACAGTCATCCTGTCAGTATTCTGAGAATTGCTTAAACCCTGTTCTGGATGGTATATTTTAACCACAGTCATGTTTAGTAGCACAAAACACTTTTAGTTGAAAGAAAAGAAAAAAGTGAATCTAAAAAAATAAACATCTTCAGGAAGAATAAACATTTTTGGGAAGTAATTTTTGTGGAAAAAATGAAGTTTCACATTGTGCTTGGACCAGATATGCCAAAACCAACTTGAATCTCCTTACAACAAATGGTCTCTGGGAGAGAGCCAGCCTAAGCATTAAAAATACTTGCAGTTCGGCAAGTTCAGTTTTTATGGGGTGAATTATAGAAGACTGCTCTGTTTCTAAATGGACAAATCAAATTTTCTAAAATAAACATGTTTTACTACTTAAGTGGTCATGCTGCCTCAAGCCTTGCAGTTAAAATATTATATTTATTAGCCCTCTAGTCAGACTCTTATATTAACACAAATTTAAACATTCTGCAAAATCTTCTCTTGATGGATATGAGAAATTTCAGCACAGAATTCTCTAAGTACTCTGTCTTTGAAATTAGCCTCCCTACCTGAATTTACAAAGCTTATCAAACATGAAAATAGCTTAAAATATAACAAGAGCCTGTCAAAATTTAAAGTCTGTAATTTTTTGTTCCATGTGAGTATTGTATGTAGCCCACTGTCGTGGTTTATTAAATGTTTGTTGAATGAATGCTTTCTTTATAAAGATTGCCATATCTATTGTAGGGTTTTTACATCTTTCTTCCATTTTAGTTTCCCAGAAGTTTGTGATCCATACAATAGGGTAGCACCTGTAGTATTTTTTTCTGAATGTATTGTTGTCTAAAATGATATGCAGTGAAATGTACTTTATTGTGCTAGACATGAATTTGTTGCGTACCATACTGAATGTCTCTATAGGTAGTTCATCTGTTAAATTCTCAAGCATAACAATACTGAAAGCACTGTAGCCCTTTGAGATGTTTAGAATCTGTCTTATAGTAAATGCCCCTACTGCCAGAGACAAATTCAGTTTTTCAGAGGCCTAGGCACACTCCTCTTGCCCCAGTCTTATTTGCGACTTGAAGTGTGGAAAAAATATAAACTGAGGAATTGAGTATTTCTGTTTTTCAGCTCTGCCGCTTCTGATCTGTGGGGCGCTGAGTAAGTTAAACAGTTTTGTTGAGTCTTAGTTTCTTCCCCAGAAGAGTAAAGAAAATGATATGTGCAGGTACACAGTTCTGAGGTTGCATTACATAATATAAGTCATAGTCTGTGTAATACAGGTGTGTAGCTCACAGCCTCACAGAGTCAGAACTAAAATAAAAGTTATTTACTCTTGAAAGTTGCAAAGTTCTTTTATTTCCTAAATTCCTATATTAAGTTAGCCCAAGTTAAAAAAAAATCTTGGATCTGCAGGGTTGATGAGCTGCCCTGGAACTCTTACTCCTTGTGACTATTTTCCCCCCAAAACATTTTATTTGCACAAAAGATATATGGGTGTTATTGAAACAATGGAAAAGAAAACAGAAAATCCACTCCTATTCCCACCACCCTGAGAAAACTACATATAACATTTATGTTTTTTTTTAATTTCATGCATTTGTACATTATTATAATTACATTTCAACGTTATATTCTAAATTTCATCAGATAGCATGGTAACATGAACATTTACTCATTGTTATTTTTTTTTTAATTTTTTTTTAATGTTTTTTTATTTATTTTTTTGAGACAGAGACAGAGCATGAATGGGGGAGGGTCAGAGAGAGAGGGAGACACAGAATCGGAAGCAGTCTCCAGGCTCTGAGCCATCAGCCCAGAGCCTGACGCGGGGCTTGAACTCACGAACCGTGAGATCGTGACCTGAGCCGAAGTCGGACGCTCAACCGACTGAGCCACCCAGGCGCCCCTACTCATTGTTATTAAAATCTTTGAATGGCTGCATCATAACCCTGTGCCATCATAACCTAGTTCAATTAACCATTCTTTTATTGTTAGGCATTTAGGCTCTTGCTAGTATTGTTCTTTTCTAAATAATAATGCTTATTGTGCGTGAATCTTTTTCACTTTTTTCATGTTATTTTCTTGATAAAGATTCCTTAAATTAGAATTTCTGGACCAGAAAATATGCACTTAATTTTTTATTGTGATAAGATATATGTAACATAAGATTTACATTTTGACCATTTCTGAGTATACAGTTCAGTGACTTTATTCACAATCTTGTGGAATTACCACTACCACTAAGCTCCACAGCTTTCTTATCTTTCCAAACTAAAACTCTATATCCATTCAATAATAACTTCCCATTCCTTCCTCCACCCAGCTCCTGGCAAGCACCATTCTGCTTTCTGTCTCTATAAATTTGGTTACGGTAGGTACTTCACATAAGTGGAATCATACAATATTTGTCTTTTTATTATTAGCTTATTTCACTTAGTACAATGTCCTAAAGATTTGTTCATGTGATAGCATGTGCCAGAATTCCCATCCTTTTCGTGGTTGAGTAATATTCCATTGTATGTCTGAACCACATATAGTGTGGTCATTGATCCATCTAAAAATATTTGGATTGTTTCCTTTTGGCTATTATGAATATGCAGCTATGAATATTGTATGTGTCTTGGTATGCAAATTTTCCTTCAAGTTCCTGCTTTCCATTCTTTCCCCAGAAGTGGAATTACTGGATTGTATGGTCATTTTTTTTTTTTTTTTGTCTTTTTAGTAGTAACCATACTGTTTTTGACAATGGCAATGTCAATTTACTTATTGCCAGCAATGCACAAAGGTTCCATTCTCAGCAACAGCTGTTATTTTCATTTGTTGTTGTTGTTGTTGTTAGTAAATGTCATCCTATTGCACATAAAGCAATATTTCTTGTGGTTTTTATTTTCTTTTTCCTAATAATTAGTGATGTTGAACAACTTTTCATGTGATTATTAGCCATCTGTAGATCCTATTTGGAGAAATGTCTATTTAAGTCCTTTGACAATTTTTAATCTGTTTGTTTTTTGTTGTTGAGTTATAGGAGTTCTTTATATATTCTGGATATTAACCCCATATCAAATATATTATTTGAAAATATTTTCTCCCATTCATGGGTTTCCTTTTCACTGTTGACAGTATCCTTTGATACCCAAAATTTTCATTTTGATGAAGTCTAATTTTATCTGTTTTTTCCTTGTCTTCATGTATACTATCCAAGAAATCATTGCCAAATCCAATGTTATGAAGATTTTCCCTATGTTTTCCTCTAAACATTTTATAATTTTAGCTCTTCTGTGTTTAGTCTTTGATCCATGATGAGTCAACTTTTATATTTGGTATAAGCTAAAGGGTCCAGTTAATTCTTTTGTATATGGATATAAAGTTTACCAATATTATTTGTTGGAAAGACTGTATTTTATCTGTTGAGTGGTCTTGGCACCTTTGCTGAATGAAAACCATTTGACCATATATGTGAGGATTTATTTCTAGACTATTTGTTCTATTCCATCAGTCTTTAGGTTTCTCTATGCCAGTACCACACTGTTTTAATGATTGCAGCTTTGTAGTAATATTTGAAATCAGGAAATGTGAAACCTCCAACTTTAGTATTCTTTTTAAGATTAACTTTTTAGAAAACCTGAATTTTCCATATAGATATATGCACGTTTGTTTTAGACCAGCTAGGTCTAAAGAACCAAATAAGGTTTTTTCCTACTTTCTGGAGAAAGAAAAACTGAATTTTATATCCTGATGTATCAATGATCTCTTTCCCCTGTGACTTAAATTTTTTTTAATTTTAAACTTTTTCTTGAAATAATTTTAGAGTGATAAAATAGTTACAGGAATAATAGAGTTTTTTTGTACCCTCCAACCTGATTCTTCTAATGTTAATGTCTTATATAACCATAATTCAATTACATGAACAAGAAAATTGACATTGGCATAACGGTGTTAGCTAAATATAGACCTTATTGAAATTTCATCAGTTTTTCTGCCAGTGTCTCTTTCTGTTGCAAGATCTTATCTGAAATCCCACATCTTCTCTTTGTAACTGGTAACAATCTTGGCAGGGGAGAGAGAGCTTTGAGACCATGCACACATACTATTTCTCCTCAAACTTTTGCCCACTGATTTTAGTATTCATTAGTGGACCTTGCCTGAAACAACTGTTACTGTGGTTTTTGCCCATTGGTAAGTTTTGCATTTTTCTCATTCCTTCTACGTTTATTGCTTAAACTTATTTTGAAAGGAAGAACTATCCCTTCTTCCTAATTTATTTATTTAGACATATTTTTTATTCCTCTTAATAAAGTTAGTCAAATTGATTCCTATTTATTTTCTCCCAGGTTATGCTTCTTAGCCATAGTATTTGATGTTATAATAAAAAGTGTTTTGCTCGTTTAGTGGGCCAAAGTCATGTCACCTTCTGAGGAAATTGTCTCTGACTCCCGCCAACTCTTCTCTTCTCTTCTCTATTTTACAAACTGAGAACTATACTAGAGATTATCAGGGGATGATAACTTAGAGGGGATGGTCACAGACAGTCTTTGAGACAGTAGCACTTTTGCTGAGACTAGGAGTATGACAAAGTGCTAGGCAGAGAGAAAGAAGAAGGAAGAGTGTTCCAGGCAGAGGGAATAGTCTATCCACAGCCCCAAGAATGCTAAGAGATTGGTATATTCAGGAAACTCAAGGAAGGCCAGTGTGGCTGGTGCATAGTGGGCGAGGCAGAGATGCTTGAGAGGTAAAGTTGGTGGGTAAGCAATGGCCACATCAGGCAGAGTCTTGAATACTTTGTTAAGAAGGATGGATTTTATGCCAGGGATGGTGGAAAGCTACTGGAGGACAATTGTCAGAGGACAGTTTTGATATTGTCCATTCTGTAATTTACTCCCAGTATTAGTTTCCTAGGGCTGCCCTAACATGGTACACAAAATCAGGGGCTTAACAGAGCAGAAACTTATTCTCCCACAGTTCTTGAGGCAGGAAGTCCAAGACCGAGGTATTGGCAACACTGTGCTCCCTTGAAAGCTTCTAGGGGAGGGGACTTCTTTGCTTCTTCTTCCTAGCTTCTGGTGGCTCCAGGCATTCTTTGGCTTATGGCAACACAGTCCCCATTTCTGCCTCCATCTTCACATGGTTGACTTCTCTCTTTGTGTCTCTATATCTTTATATGATGGTCCTCTTCCTGTGTTTCCCTGTGTCTCTCTCCTCTTGTAAGGACACCAGTCATATTGGATTAAGGGCCCACTCTATTCTACTAGGACATCTTAACCAATTATATATGCAAGATCTTATTTTCAAATAAGGTCACATTTTACAGTACTGGGGGATAGGATTTCAACATATCTTTTGGAAGGACATAACCCATAATGCTGTCTTTTTTGTACATATTATTTTACTTTTGCACACCTACATATATGGCAGACTTTTGGGTAATTTTCAAAATCATTCTTGTTCTTAAATGTCCCCCCCTTTTTATATTTTTTAATATAAAATTTATTTTCCATACAACACCCAGTGCTCATCCCAACAGGTGCCCTCCTCAATACCCATCACCTACCCGCCCCCCCCCCACCCCCATCAACCCTCAGTTTGTTCTCAGTTTTTAAGAGTCTCTTATGGTTTGGCTCTCTCCCTCTCTAATCGTTTTTTTTTCTTCCCCTCCCCCATAGTCTTCTATTAAGTTTCTCAGGATCCACAGAAGAGTGAAAACATATGGTATCTGTCTGTATGACTTATTTCACTTAGCATAACACTCTCCAGTTCCACGTTGCAACAAAAGGCCATATTTCATTCTTTCTCATTGCCAAGTAGTATTCCATTGTGTATATAAACCACAATTTCTTTATCCATTCATCAGTTGATGGTCATTTAGGCTCTTTCCATAATTTGGCTATTGTTGAAAGTGCTGCTATAAACATTGCGGTACAAGTGCCCCTATGCATCAGCACTCCTGTATCCCTTGGGTAACTTCCTAGCAGTGCTATTGCTGGGTCATAGGGTAGACCTATTTTTAATTTTTTGAGGAACTTCCACACTGTTTTCCAGAGCAGCTGCACTAGTTTTCATCCCCACCAACAGTGCAAGAGGGTTCCCGTTTCTCTACATCCTCTCCAGCATCTAGTCTCCCGATTTGTTCATTTTAGCCACTCTGACTGGCGTGAGGTGATATCTCAGTGTGGTTTTGATCTGTATTTCCCTGATGAGGAGTGATGTTGAGCATCTTTTCATGTGCATGTTGGCCATCTGGATGTTTTCTTTAGAAAAGTGTCTATTCATGTTTTCTGCCCATTTCTTCACTGGATTATTTGTTTTTCGGGTGTGGAGTTTGTTGAGTTCTTTATAGATTTTGGATACTAGCCCTTTGTCTGATATGTCATTTGGAAATACCTTTTCCATTCCGTCAGTTGCCTTTTAGTTTTGTTGATTGTTTCCTTTGCAGTGAAGAAGCTTTTTATCTTCATGAGGTCCCAATAGTTCATTTTTCCTTTTAATTCCCTTGCCTTTAGAGATGTGTCAAGTAATAAATTGCTGCAGCTGAGGTCAGAGAGGTTTTTTTCCTACTTTTTCCTCTAGGGTTTTGATGGTTTCCTGTCTCACATTCAGGTCCTTCATCCATTTTGAGTTTATTTTTGTGAATGGTGTAAGAAAGTGGTCTAGTTTCATTCTTCTGCATGTTGCTGTCAGTTTTCCCAGCACCATTTGTAAAAGAGACTGTCTTTTTTCCATTGGATATTCTTTGCTGCTTTGTCAAAGATTAGATGGCCATACATTTGTGGGTCCAATTCTGGAGTCTCTATTCTATTCCATTGGTCTATGTGTCTGTTTTTGTGCCAATACCGTGCTGTTTTGATGATTACAGCTTTGTAGTAGAGGATAAAGTCTGGGATTGTGATGCCTCCTGCTTTGGTCTTCTTCTTCTTCTTCAAAATTACTTTGGCTATTCGGGGTCTTTTGTGGTTCCATACAAATTTTAGGGTTGCTTGTTCTAGCTTCAAGAAGAATGCTGGTGCAATTTTGATTGGGATTGCATTGAATGTGTAGGTTGCTTTGGGTAGTATTGACATTTTAGGAATATTTATTCTTCCAGCCCATAAGCATGGAATGTTTTTCCATTTCTTTGTATCTTCTTCAATTTCCTTCATAAGCTTTCTATAGTTTTCAGCATACATATATTTTACATCTTTGGTTAGGTTTATTCCTAGGTATTTTATGCTTCTCGGTGCAATTGTGAATGGGATCAGTTTCTTTATTTGTCTTTCTGTTGCTTCATTATTAGTGTATAAGAATGCAACTGATTTCTGTACATTAATTTTATATCCTGTGACATTGCTGAATTCTTGTATCAGTTCTAGAAAACTTTTGGTAGAGTCTGTCGGGTTTTCCATATATAATATCATGTCATCTGCAAAAAGTGAAAGCTTGACTTTATCTTTGTCAATTTTGATGCATTTTATTTCCTTTTGTTGTCTGATTGCTGATGCTAGAACTTCTAACCCTATGTTAAACAACAGCGGTGAGAGTGGACATCCCTGTTGTGTTCCTGATCTCAGGGGAAAAGCTCTCAGTTTTTCCCCATTGAGGATGATGTTAGCTGTGGGCTTTTCATAAATGGCTTTTATGATGTTTAAGTATGTTTTTTCTTTCCCGACTTTCTCAGGGTTTTTATTAAGAATGGATGCTGAATTTTGTCAAATGCTTTTTCTGCATCGATCGACAGGGTCATATGGTTCTTATCTTTTCTTTTATTGTGATGTATCACACTGATTTGCGAATGTTGAACCAGCCCTTCAGCCCAGGAATGAATCCCACTTGATCATGGTGAATAATTCTTTTTATATGTTGTTGAATTCGATTTGCTAGTATCTTGTTGAGAATTTTTGCATCCATATTCATCAGGGATATTGGCCTGTAGTTCTCTTTTTTTTGCTGGGTCTCAGTCTGGTTTGGGAATCAAAGTAATGCTGGCTTCATAGAATGAGTCTGGAAGTTTTCCTTCCCTTTCTATTTTTTGGAATAGCTTGAGAAGGATAGGTATTATCTCTGCTTTAAATGTCTGGTAGAATTCCGCAGGGAAGCCATCTGGTCCTGGACTCTTATTTGTTGGGAGATTTTTGATAAATGATTCAATTTCTTCGCTGGTTATGGGTCTGTTCAAGTTTTCTATTTCTTTCTGAGTTTCAGAAGTGTGTGGGTGCTTAGGAACTTGTCCATTTCTTCCAGGTTGTCCAGTTTGTTGGCATATAATTTTTCATAGTATTCCCTGATAATTGCTTGTATTTCTGAGGGATTGGTTGTAATAATTCCATTGTCATTCATGATTTTGTCTATTTGGGTCCTCTCCCTTTTCTTTTTGAGAAACAGGTTAGAGATTTATCAATTTTGTTTATTTTTTCAAAAAACCAACTTTTGGTTTCATTGATCTGCTGTACAGGTTTTTTTAGATTCTATATTATTTCTGCTCTGATCTTTATTATATCTCTTCTTCTGCTGGGTTTGGGGTGTCTTTGCTGTTCTGCTTCTATTTTCTTGAGGTGTGCTGTTAGATTTTGTATTTGGGATTTTTCTTGTTGTTTGAGCTAGGCCTGGATTGCAATGTATTTTCCTCTCAGGACTGCCTTCGCTGTATCCCAAAGCATTTGGATTGTTGTATTTTCATTTTCATTTGTTCCCATATATTTTTAAATTTCTTCTCTAATTGCCTGGTTGACCCATTCATTCTTTAGTAGGGTGTTCTTTAACCTCCATGCTTTTGGAGGTTTTCCAGATTTTTTCCTGTGGTTGATTTCAAGTTTCATAGTATTGTGGTCTGAAAGTGTGCATGGTATGATCTCAATTCTTTTATACTTATGAAGGGCTGTTTTGTGACCCAGTATGTGATCTGTCTTGGAGAATGTTCCATGTGCACTTGAGAAGAAAGTATATTCTGTTGCTTTGGGATGCAGAGTTCTGAATATATCCGTCAAATCCATATGATCCAATGTATCATTCAGGGCCCGTGTTTCTTTATTGATCCTGTGTTAGATGGTCTGTCCATTGTTGTAAGTGGAGTATTAAAGTCCCCTGCAGTTACCACATTCTTATCAATAAGGTTGCTTATGTTTGTGATTAAATGTTTTATATACTTGGGGGCTTCCGTATTCGGCACATAGACTTTTATAATTGTTAGCTCTTCCTGATAGATAGACCCTGTAATTATTATATAACGCCCTTCCTCATCTCTTGTTACAGCCTTTAATTGAAAGTCTAGTTTGTCTGATGTAAGTATAGCTACTCCAGCTTTCTTTTGGTTTCAAGTAGCATGATAGATAGTTCTCCATCCCTCACTTTCAATCTGAAGGTGTCCTCAGGTCTCAAATGAGTCTCTTGTAGACAGCAGATAGATGGGTCTTGTTTTTTTTTTATCCATTCTGATACCCTATGTCCTTTGGTTGGAGCATTTAGTCCATTTACTTTCAGTGTTATTGAAAGATATGAGTTTAGAGTCATTGTGATGTCTGTGGGTTTCATGCTTGTAGTGATGTGTCTGGTACTTTGTGGTCCTTGCAACATTTCACTCACAGAATCCCCCTTAGGATGTCTTGTAGGGCTGGTTTAGTGGTGATGAATTCCTTCAGTTTTTGTTTGTTTGGGAAGACCTTTATCTCTCCTTCTATTCTGAATGACAGACTTGCTGGATAAAGGATTCTTGGCTGCATATTTTTTCGCTCATCACATTGAAGATTTCCTGCCATTCCTTTCTGGCCTGCCGAGATTCAGTAGATAGGTCTGCCACTAGTCTTATGGGTCTCCCTTTGTAAGTTAGAGCCTGTTTATCCCTATCTGCTTTCAGAATTTTTTCTTTATCCTTGTATTTTGCCAGTTTCACTATGATATGTCCTGCAGAAGGTCAATTCCAGTTACGTCTGAAGGGAGTTTTCTGTGCCTCTTGGATTTCAGTGCCTTTTTCTTCAGATCAGGAAAGTTCTCAGCTATGATTTGTTCAAGTACACCTTCAGCCTCTTTCTCTCTCTTTTCTTTTGGAATTCCTATGATATGGATATTCCATTTGGTTGTAGCATTTAGTTCTCTAATTCTCCCCTCATACTCATGGATTTTTTTCTCTCTCTTTTTCTCAGCTTCCTCTTTTTCCATAATTTTATCTTCTAATTCACCTTTTCTCTCCTCTGCTTCTTCAATCTGTGGTATGGCCACCTCCATTTTATTTTGCACCTCATTTATAGCATTTTTTAGCTCCTCCTATTTCTTAGTTCCTTGATCTCTGTAGCAATAGATTCTCTGCTGTCCTCTATGCTTTTCTGAAGCCCAGCGATTAATTTTATGACTATCATTCTAAGTTCTTGTTCCATTATATTGCTTAAATCGTTTTTGATCAATTTGTTAGCTGTCGCTACTTCCTGGAGTTTCTTTTGAGGATATTTCTTCTGTTTTATCTTTTTCAGTAGTCCCTGTGGTAGCTCCAAACTGCAGGGCACTTCCCCTGTGCTGTCCAGAGTAACTTGTGTTGGTGGGCGGGGCTGCAGTCAGACCCAATGTCTGCTCCCAGCCCACCACTGGGGCCACAGTGAGACTTGTGTGTACCTTATCTTCCCCTCTTCCAGGGGCAGGACTCACTGTGGAGTGGTGTGCCCCTGTCTGGGCTGCTTGCACACTGCCAGGGCTGTGGTGCTGCTTTGATGGGCCTAGGGCATATTAGCCAGGGTGGATCTGCAAGGTGCACAGGGGGGTGGGAGGGGCAGGCTTAGCTTGCTTTGTCATCAGTGGTCCCCTGCGGGAGGGGCCCTGCAGCACCAGGAGGGAGGCAGGCCCGTCGGAGGGATGGATCCACAGAAGTACAGTGTTAGCTTTTATGCAGCGCAAGCAAGTTAGGTGATGGGAACTGGTTCCCTTTGGAATTTCGGCTGGGGGGATGGGAGAGTAGATGGCACTTGCCAGCACCTTTGTTCCCTTGCCAAGCTGAGCTCTGTCTTCTGGGGCTCAGCAACTCTCCCTCCCGGTGTCCTCTTGCCCTCCCACTCTCTGAGCAGAACTGTTGACTTTTAACATTCCATATGTTAAGTCTCGCTGGCTGTTAGAACTCAAGGAGTCTGGCCCCTCCGCTTTTGCAAGCCAGACTTTGGGGGCTCTGCCTTGCCCCCGGGGGAGGGGGGGCTGCCCCTCCACCGCCCTGGCTCCCTCCTCCAGTCCATGTAGTCTGCACCGCCTCTCCGCCCTTCCTACCCTCTTCCGTGGGCCTCTCGTCTAAGCTTGGCTCCGGAGAGTCCGTTCTGTTTGTCTTCTGGTGGTTTTCTGGGTTATTTAGGCAGATGTGGGTGGAATCTAAGCAATCAGCAGGACGAGGTGAGCCCAGTGTCCTCCTACGCCATCTTCCCAAGTCTCCAAATGTCCCCTTTTTAAGTAACTTGTTCTTGTTTTATCAGTGTAATGTATTTTGCTTAGGTATAAATTACAGTTGTTTTTATAATGGATTTTTATAGTAGGGACCATTTGCCCTTATGTCTAGTTTGGTTGCCTTCTTTTGAGTTAGAATATGCATTTTTCCCTACATCTGTGAGATGTGTATAATTTCATGATTGTCTATTTGGAGTTTATTCTTTGATCACTCAGAACACTAGAATCTTTCTTGTTATTATCCACAAATTATTATCTATTTATCTATTTATTTATTTTATTTTACTTTTAAAAGTTTTTATTTAAAATTCCAGTTAGCATACAGTGTAGTACTAGTCTCAGGTGTACAATATAGTGATTCAACATTTCTATACTATACCTATGGCTCATCACAAGTGCACTCCTTAATCCCCATCACCTATTTCCCCCATCCCCCACCCACCTCCCCTCTGGTAACCATTAGTTTGTTCTCTACAGTTAAGAGTCTGTTTCTTGGTTTGCTTCTCTCTCTCTTTCTTTCTTTTTTTCCCTTTGCTTGTTTGTTTTATTTCTTAAATTCCACATATGAATGAAATCATATGGTATTTGTCTTTCTCTGACTGGCTTATATTGCTTAGCATAATATTCTGTAGGTCCGTCCATGTTGCAAATGGCAAGATTTCATTCTTTTTGATGGCTGAATAATATTCCATTATATATATAGATACACACATACATGTATATATATTCCATATATATGTTCCATATATATACAATTTATTAATAATATTTACAATAATAATATTTCTAATATAATATTATAATAATAAATATGTAATAAATAAATACAAGTATAATAAATAAAATATAATAAATAAATAATATTTATAATAATAATATTCCATTATATATATACATGTATATATATTCCATATATACACAATATTATATATATTCCATATATACACAATATTATAAATATTGGGTGCAAGAATGGTTCAATATTTGCAAATCAACATTTATTTATAAATGTAAAAGAAATGTTTAATGTTTTAGAAAATTCAGAAGGGCTCAAAGAGAAAACAATTTTTCATACATCTATGACTCACTGGGAACTTCTAACATTTGGTTCATTTGTTTTCAGGCTTTTTTCTATGTACATATTTTAACCATATTAATTGGATCTATGTGTACAATTTACAGAGTCTCATTTTGCTTGACATTATGATCTCAGTATGTTATTGAACACACTTTGTAAATATGTTTGAAGATCGCCAAATGTATCATCATATAGATAAGATTCTTTAATAAAGTAGAGAACTATGGCCTACAGACTAAATCCAGCCTACTATTGGTTTTTGTACATAAAATTTGACTGGAGCACAACCACACTCATTTGTTTGCATATTGTGTGTGGCTGCTTTTATGCTACATTGGCAGAATTGAGAAGTTGTGATAGAGACTGTATAGATGAAAATTCCTAAAATATTTACTCTCCAGCCCTTTATAGAAAAAGCCTGCCAACCTCTGCTCTAATATACTTTACTATTCCTTGAGTTTGTGCTTTAGGTAGTTGACTTTTTTTGTTTTAATATGTAACACGGCAATGAAATTTTGTTGATTGTAGTTTATCTTTATCTTGAACTTTCTTAGACCACAATTTTGAATACTCTTAAGGTACTCATTCATTCATTTATTTACTCCTTCAGCAGCAAAAATATTGAGGATATATTTTATAACTAGTGCTGTGTTAGTTTCTGGGAATGTACTTAAAAACAAGGTACGTGTGGTTCTTACCTTCATGGAGTTTACAATTTGATAGGAGCAACAAAATATTAAAGTGTGGTGAGCATTTTGATAAACACTTGATAAGCATTTGGATAAGCATTGTATTTAATGAGATTATCACATTAAATAAAGAATGAATGAAGAATGATAGGTTGAGGAGTGGCATTGGCAGCAGGAACATAGAGTTTCAGGGAGAAGGAGCAGATGCTTGACGATTCAAAGAAGAAAAGATTGACAAGTACAAGGACTGTGAAGTCACATGATTCTGGCTGAAGCTGCAGAGGTAAGGGGGAGATAGAGCTGGAGAGTTTGAAGGATTGGGTTTTAAAGATTTTTTTTAAAGCCGTGGTAAATGTTTAGAATTTTAAGGGTATAAGAAACTACTGATGCAGATATGCTGACTACTTTGGCTGAAAAATGGAGACTGTTTTGGAGAAGATGAGGAGTTAATGCAGAGTATCCTTCCTACTAGGAGTTCAGGCCAGAGAAGATGAAGCTTATACTAAGCTTGGTTGTGGTGGTTACCATGGAGACAGAAAGAAGGGAACATGATCTGACAGATATTTTGGAGGTTGGATTGGCAAGATTTTGTGCTAACTAGTGGTGGGCCTGTGAAACTGGGTGGACTTCGGTGTCATTCACTGAGACAGGGAGCATTGGAGGAGGAGGAATTTGTTGGGAGTGTGGTGGGCATTACAATGCTGAATTTGAGATGGCTGAAATGTACACGCAAGTAAATGTCAAATGAGAAGTGAAATAGACTAGCCTGGGACTGCGGGCCCATAACTCAGGCAAGAGTCCAGTGTTGGAGATAGTATTCTGACATCTGTGGCTGACAGGTGATCATAGACATCATGGGAGTTAGTGAGTTCACCTGAGCATAGAGTGTAGCATGAAGTGAAAATTATGACCTGGGATGAAGGCCCAAGGGATGCCACCACTTTTGGTCAGCAGAGGTAGGAGTGGTATAAAAGGTAGATTCATGAAGACTGACAACACAAATGGGAGCAAATCAAAGGAATGGTATCATACATGAAAGGACAAATAATTTTAAAAAAGGAGTGGCCCACAGTGACAAATGCTGCTGAGAATCATGCAAGCAAAATACTGGAAATGTGATTATTGGTTTGATTGAAGTAGATGGTCTTAAGTGACATGTACAGAGTCAGTTCAGTAGAGTTATGCTGTGGAAATGATTTGGAGACAGCTGGGCTAAGTTAGAGGTTGAAGATAAAGAATAGCAAGTGTAGATGATGTAAGAAGTTTGATAAGGTAGAAGCTCAAGGGAGACATGTGGCTAAGGAAGGGGTTTTTTTTGTCTGTTTGATATTTAAGAAAGAAAAGACTTATTAATCTTATACGTATTTCACATTTTCTGCTCAAACATTGTTATTAATGTATGATTCTACCTTTGGCATATGAAAGTGCTTTCCTCACTTAGGGCTCACGAGAATAGAACATTATCATTTATAGTAGAATTTAAGTCATCCTAGAGCAGGGATTTTTTTTTCAAATCTCTTGTTTTTTTGCTGTATACCCAACAAACAGTGCTTGGCACATAGCAGGTGGTCAGTATATCTGTGGAATGAATGAATGAATGAATGACACATCTTTGTTAAACTGAAATGTATAAATGGTATCTCATTATTGCTTAAGTGTGGTAGTCTTTGTTAACTAATAATCTCATGCATACAGATCGCTGTTTAGCTGTGAACTCCTCAATGGAAAGAGCTATGGTTTGTTAATCCATGGATCTTGTACAGTTTATCACTTCATAGGAACACTAACATATTTGTGCAGAATTTTCTGCCTTACATATTGGGGGAAAGGAAGAGAACTCAGGTAACTTAAACTAGAGTCCTAGGAACATTGGGCAGAGAGCTTGTTCTCAGCTCTTTAAATTTGGATTTCCTAAACCAAAAGGAAATGTTTTTCCCTTTTAAAATAATCCTGTATGGAGATTAGAATCTGGTGGTCTTTATTTGACTATGGTCATTTAATTTTCTGCATGATGAGGTTACCCTAGTAGTAGAATTCCAGTTGCTGAGAGAGAGAATGCTATATAATAGCCTCAAGGTAATTAACGTGCCGGTATCAGAATTTTATAAAACAACACAGGAAAAGAATGATGGGGTTAAGAATATAAAAAAATAGCAACTGAGAACTAGTACAGTGTAATAGAGGACTAGCTCAGAAAGAAAAGGAGCAAGGTCATGTGTGACTTGTAAAATACTTAAGGTAGTCATGTTGCTCTCCCAGCAACTGCTGGGATATCCCAGAAACTGCTATCCAGTTGCAGATTATTTTAGATTAGCAACACTGGACTACAAACCATTATTAAGTGGCATTTCTGGCAAAAACCCCGGTACCATTCTTACTAGTTTCTTATAGAGGCGTTTTATTTACAGTGCAGTACAGACCGTTTTGGGAGAGAAATATTGCTTTATAACAGGACCATGCACAACTAATAAGGCTAAATGGTCAAATATCTAAATCTGCAGACTTTGCTAGATGAAAAAAACTGTGCTGGGCAAAATATTATTGAATATACATCCTCCTTTTCTTCTTACACAAAAGATTTACTATTATAGCTTATTTAAGGGTCAATGCAAAATGAAAAGTCTCTTTGCAGTCCCATCATCTAAAATTTTAAGAACAATCTACTCTTTGTACACACATAATCAAAAACCTGGACTGTAATTGAGATATTTATTTATAGTTTATTTGTGTTCTGCATCTGCTTGTGGCTGTAACTCTGCAGGCAGAGTGAAGCAGATTCTTGCAAATTTAATAACTGTGGTGAGGTGGGTATAATCAGGCTGAAATAACTCACATCTCATCTTTTTCTTAGATCTCTGCCTCACCTGACTTACCATGCCTCAGGAAAGTTATTAATAATTCAGTCTTCACAACTTATAAAGTACAGATTGATTATGGCATGAATTGATTAAAATTTATAGCTACAAATCATCCACTTAGTTTCTCCGTTTTGAAAAGTAATGTAATGGTTATCTTATTTATTTCAGTGATCACTGGATTGGTGTCTATACCAGCTTTGCCAATGAGTTGTCTAGAATAGGCATAGATGCCTTCAATGATGGAGATCTCATTGCCTCATGGAAAAGCCCATTCTAGGTCTTGAGAAGTATGACTATTTGAAAGTTTTTCCTGATAGTGACTCCAAATCACTTCTGTTGAGCTTATATTTTGTGATTGTTATTCCAAGTATTGTAGTCATGCAATAAGCTATTATATATATTTGTAAAGATGCATAATTCATCAAAGTATTTTCTTCTTGGGCCACACCTCCACAACTTAAGTCATTTTTCAATTGATTTGGCTTCCAGATGCCTCAGTATCCCAGTCACTATTTTATCAGTATTTCTCTTAAAATATAGATTCCACATAAGAATTCATTACTCTGTCTATGACCCAATCAACACAGAGAAGAGCTATGCTATCATTTCTCATGTTTTAGATACACTATTAATTTAGCCTGACATTTCATTTGTTTTTGATAATCACATCAATTTATTGATTCATGTTGAATGTACTGACAGTTATCCTTTTTCACATAAGCTAAGCCATGCCTCTCCCATTCTGTGTCTAATTTATTTATTGGCTATGATGATAGAAATTACATTTAACCTTATTTAATTTTAACTTCTAAGATCCAGGCTATTTCTTCAATCTTTTAATGCATGCTTTGTTCTTTTTCTCTCCTCTAGTCTACTTACCTTTGCCAGTTTCCTGCCACCTGCAGATTTGAAGCATAGAATTCTATATCATTCAGTTCATTGACTGATATATTAAACCTCAGCATTCTGTCTAGGTGGGCAACATTTCATTAATCAAACTGTTTAGATAAGGTCACTCAGCCAATTTCAAGCCTATAAATATCACATTGTAGATAAGAGCAGGGAGCAAGGGTTGAAAAGTCAGAGATTGTAGACATGATTCCCAAACCGACCAAATAAAAGATTTAATATTGTAATTACCCTTGATACATTATGCGGTTGTGGTTTTCTTACCTTTAAAAGGATATAACATCTGCTTCTCAGAGTCTAGGAAACATTTTAGATGAAATGGAGTATGGTAGTTGCTTAGCATAATGCCTGGCACATAGTAAATACTCAGTTAATAATGGCTAGCTTCCTAATTGTGTTATTAGGGAAACACTAGATGCAACAAACCTAAGATTTTCATGCTGTATAACATGTTGTATAACATGTGGGCTGTTTTGGTTGGCAGGTAGCTTTCTTCCATGTTGTGGTTCATGGACCCAGGTTCTTTTCATTTGTGAGCTTGGCCACAGACCTCAGTGTCTTCTTTATCTACCTAGAAGACTATGAAAGAGGGGTAGAGAAGGCATACCCAGTTCATAACCACCATCTCCTAGAAATGAAGTTAATCACTTCAACTCACATTCCATTGGGGAGTACTAATCATATAGCCTCAGCTCGCTGCAAAGAGCGCTCAGGAAATGTGATTCCTAGCTGGCTGGCCACTTCCCAGTGTTAGCTCAGTACTTGGGAAACGAGGGCACACAATTCTGGTGAACAGCTTACCACCTCTGCCACAATTGCCACTGTCACTCTTATCAATATTCCCTCATTAAAGCACATGTGGCTCATGTCCTTCTCATCGAGCAATGTCTGTCAGCAACAATGACAAAAGAACTACTGACTTTTCACCATATCATTTCTACATACTAAGAGGTTTTCAAGCATCATAAAATTATAAAAACCCATAAAAAATAATACACACAAAAAACCATAAAAGAGCCTGAATAATTCAGGCATATACTCCCTGACGTGTCTGGAGTTGTCCTGAATTTCAGTGACTGGCTGAGGTATCTCATAGCCTGGTTGTTCTGATAGACAAAAGTATGACAAGTTGGTCAGTGGTACCTCAATCCTACGCACAGAGAGAACTTCATTTGATCTATGGTTAAACAAAAAACACAAATCATTTTAATCCAAATTGTTAATTTAAAACAACCTTTTAGATCTATTAGTTGCCTTCCCTATCTTAGTATATACCTTTATTTTTTTCCATCTTTAGCATATTAAAATATTCCTACATGCATCATTATAATCATTTATTACCGTATATATGTATATATATATTCAGGATTTAGAATACTCAGAAATGTATAAAGAAAAAAGCAAATCATTGCCAATAATCCTCAGCTAGAGATAATAATAGTTCACATTTTGATTTTTTTGCAATATTTTTTATTATTAATGGCTACATTACATTACTTGGTAAACATGTAAATATATCTGTGTTCATTCAGGCATTCTTATTATTGGATGCATGTCCATATGGTTCTTGTTGCATGTGCCCCAGTACACTTTGCTGCAATCTCAGTGAGCAACTGATCTTTCAATTTTGCATACTTATTTACTTTGCATAGTTGTTAATTGAATGTACTTTGAGTATTAGGTGACATGAAATTGAGCATGATTAATTATAACGCACTGAGCTATGCTAAAGGCATGTGATCAACATGCTTATGCCTGGTTCCTGCTTCCCCAAACATTGTCTCTATATTGTTTTCATGTAAATGTTAACAGTCCTAGAGAGTCCAGTGTTGAAAACATACTAAGGGTTAAAAATAGGATCAAAGGCAAGCCAGATAAGGAAGAAAGTCACAAAGGATTAACATGTAACTAAGTGGAGTGCTCAGAAGAGGGAGAGGGAAGGGCAGTGGGCAGCGGTGGCGGCCCTTGTATTTGGCCTTGGTGTTGGCACATAGGTCGTGAATCCCATTTGACAGAATCCCCTTCTTCTCAATGTATTCACTGCCTAGCTACTTCTTTCCCGCTCAACAAGATCCTCCTAAGCCGAAACCTAAAATACACATCCCTGTAATAGGTGGGTGGAATTCTAAAAGTGTTCCCCCACAATTTCTGCCCTCTGGTTACTCAAACACTAATGGAAGTATTGCTTGAAAGAACCTTTCCAGTGGAATTAAAGTACTAATCATCTGAACTTAACATAGAAAGTTTATGTTGAGTTATATGGGTGGCCTCCGTATAATCACAGAACTCGTAGGACTACTGTGAGCATTGAATAGGCTCATAGTCTTTTGATAATGGTTCATGTCTTGTCTGACTTTGCATCTTCAGTGACTGTTACAGTGCCTGACCCTTGTAGTCATGCAAAACATGATTGCTGATGCAGTGATTGAAGGAACAGTGGTTCTTAGGCTAAGACAGTTAGCTGGATCAAAATGTTTAATCACAAAAACTGGATAACTGTTTTCTTTTTGCCAATTTATAGAAAAGGTGCAGTGATTAAAAAGTTCCACTTTGAAGTTTGATACCATAAACTATTTTTCAGACTTTTACCACTTGCTTTTGCTTGCTTTTGAGGAAGAGCTAATCCATAAAAACTGCAAGAGAAAAGTAAGTTATCAACAACTCAAAAACTTAGGAAAAGGCATTATTGCTTTAAAAAAAGTATTTTTTTCATGAACTCATGTTTATACTTGTGAATTTATATTATATACATATAGCTTAGGCCTGTATTACTAGTTGGTAAAATCACTTCTACTTCACATGATACAAATAGTGCATTGGATTTTATATTGGATTTCATCATGTGCTGTAAATAACACACTGACTCCTTTGCACTCTATTTTCTGAATCAGGTGAAGGGTCTGTGTTCCATGAATTCATGAATTTGGGGTCATTTGTTTAATGGTTTGCCATTTCTGTTTAACGTGATACACAGCAGAAAAGAAGCAGGCTCATGTTTGAGATAAAGAGGTTCATTAGATCTCATTCGTTCCCAGACCTACCTAATACATGCATATGAGCTCCTACTTTCTTACAGCATTATTATTAGCGTCTTTTCTCACATGCCACCTACCACTTGTTCTAAGACAAAGCAGCACTTTTAAAACAGTTCACCAGAGTGTTCTGCAGGGCTTTGAGACAAAAAGTGATACATATCCAATAGGAACTCCTAAGGGCATTTCAGCAGGCAGAATGCAGAATGATCAGCAGATGATTTGACTAGAGTTTCTGCCAAAACCTCCACTTTTGTGAAACGGGCCTTTGGGAATCACGATAATAAGGTGTGGTTAGAATTTTGACATCTGCTTTTGCAGATAATCATGGGAAGCTCTAGACCTTCCAGTCTCAACACTGACAGCTTAGTCAAGGAACCCCCATCGACTTGCCTTCCCACTGAACCTTATGCCTTGATGAAAGTAATCAGAGCATTTTATCCTCCAGAGACCTAGGGTTGGCAAACCAAAAAGGTTAGTCTCGAGAAAATGGTATCCTTCACTCTTCAACTTGTCTGTTTCATTGATAGCCAACTTTGCAAATTCTCTCTGAGCCATTAGATGCACGTGGAAAGACGCAGAGAGGGAGGCATGCATGTGTGAATTGCTCACCGCCAAACATCCCATATGTTGTGTCATTTTCCTATGGAATGGGGTAGGTAAAAATGAGAATGATTTACTATCATAATAGCCTATTTTAGTAAGGCGCATATGTTTTAAAAGATCCAGTGGTATTCAGAGTTCTGCTCAGTTTAACATAATTTCGAGTAGCCACGTTGTTGGTCTAAGAAGTCTTGTTTTCTTGTAGAAGGGCTACCTTAGCGTTCTTCACTTTATAACAATTTTGTGGGGGAAAAAAGAGAGTGAAACTTATAAATTTGTTTAAAAATTAGCTAATAATAGCACTAAAAATGCAAAATTCATTTCATCTCTAATCTCCCAAAGTATCATTCCTCTGTGCATATGTGCTCAGCATTTCGGAAGCACATTACAATTTCAGTTCACGAGAGTGTAGTTGGTAGTGGTTCTCCTGTGAACTGAAGGAGTCGCCCGATTTTTAAGCATGCCTGATTTACTCCTCGGGAGTGATTTGAACAGTGAGACAACCTGGAAGGGTGTATAAAATAATCTTATACTAAACCAGCAGTGATTTTATATTTAGGCATCCTCTTGTTTAATTCTCAAGGCAGTCAAATTTTCTAGTACATATTAGTTTCTTGCACAGATGGGCTCTCACTAGGGAGGCTTCCTAAAACCATTTAATGTATATATGCTTTTTAATTATATCCATACTTCTATGTCTGCATATTTATTTTCCCTAGATCAGTCTATTCCAGATGGACAGAAGTAAATAGGGAAAAAAAGTCAAGGTCATCATGATCTTTAATATTTTCTTCTGTATCTCTGATCTGTGTGTTTTCAAAGCAGAATTCTTAGTTTCCTATTTTTTTAAAAAAGTATAGTATTTTATTTTATTTCTGTAAGAGTGATTTTTATTATGTGTAGTTTTTATATTATGCCCTTTATAACTAATGCTGTTAACTTAATATTCATTTGTTCATTTAGTCATTTATAAAATATTTGAAAGTTTCTGGAGAGCAAGGGCTATATATATATATATATATATACACACACACATGTATATGTATACACACACATATATGTATATGTATACACACATATATGTATATGTTTACACACATATATATGTATATGCACACACATATATGTATATGTTTACACACACATATATACATATATATACATATATATATTTTACTGTTTATTTTTGAGAAAAAGAGTGTGAGCAGGGGGAGGGGCAGAGAGAGAGGGAGAGACAGAGTACGAAGCAGACTCCAAGCTCCGAGCTGTTAGAACAGAGCCTGACATGGGGCTGGAACTCAAAAACCAAGAGATCATGACCTGAGCTGAACACGTAACCAACTGAGCCACCCAGGTGTCCCAAGGACAATGAATTTTTAATGCTTGGCCATTAATTTTTTTGAATTAATACTGCATGGCAAATAAGGTGTCTGGGGGGTGGAATTCAGGTTGAATACAATGGGATCTGTAACCTGGAGGAACTGATAGTCTAACGGGGGGAAAGGATATGTTGCATTTGTGCTGGGTCCTGAGCCATAAATAGAATTAAATCAAGTAAAGAAGTGGGCAGCTTCTCAAGCAAAGTACTGTGTACTAATATTTGAGGATCAATCATTTGCCTTTAACCCCATTTGATCATCAGCATTTGTTTTTTGAGATGGCTTCTTCATGTAAGGGGTATAATATACAAGTATTAAGCAGAGATACCCAGTGTAAGATTCCTAACTCATATGGAGCTCCAACCAATGATTTACTTAGAATTGATCTATCCACAAGGTCTAGGGAAGAATCAATATAGCTAACTTTCTATTTCAAGAGGCAGCTGATGAAATTAAATCCTTTTTTTAGGTGGATCTGAGAATGGGCTCAGAGATGAAGTGAAAGAATCCAGCTTGGTATCTGGAGGGGGAGAAGATGTCCATAGAGACTTTTCCAGGACCTTTAAAAGGGGGCTATAAATCCAGTAGAATAGTTTGGGAAATTTTATGAGGCAGGAAGGCATATAACCAGGCTTTAAGGTTTACATCAAATTACCTGACCAATGTGAGCTACTTACATCTTCATATCTGATTTTACTTATTCCTAATTTGGGTTTCTTATAGGCTTGCAGTTCTGTTTCCTCTTTCAATGACTTTGATCATGTTCCATTTAAACATCCAGTAAATGACTTTGGCTTTGCTTTTCTGCTTACCCTTTGCTGCTCATCTTGATTCATTTTTCCTTATTGTGTTTCTGGTACTGTTTCGGTCTTACTAAATCTTATTGCTTAACTGATTCAAAGGCCCCTTAACTTGGTAAAGATAATCTGAGTATTGGCAGATGATCGTGGTCCCTAGAGCAACTCAGCCCTAACTGTACCATTCCTTGCGGCCAGAGGGCCAAGGAACTCCTCCTTAGGCTTGGCCATTTCCTTCTTGACTCTTGTCTTCAGGGGTCAGTAGATAAATAGAAAGGACCAGTAGACTTTAGTGACAAGCCTCTTTCCTCCTGCTGGTCTCCGTTTTGTACATAGCCTCTCCCACCTGCTGTCCATTTTGCTCAAATGTCACCTTCTCAATGAAGCCCATCGTTACCACCCCAGGTACAATTGCAACCATCTCTGTGTTTTGCTACTACCTCCCTCTGGCATTCCCATCTGTCTTACCAGGCTCACTTCTTCTCTTTTTCCATGTCATTTATTATCTTAGAACATAATGTATAACTTAAGTATTATGTTTACTATTTAAATTTTGCTTCTTCCACTAGAATGGAGATACCGTAATTTTTATTTGTTTTCATTGATGCAGCCCGAGAATCTAGAATAGTGCTTTCGCACATAGGTAGTTCTTAATAAATTTTGTTGAATACACTAGTGAATGACTCTCATGTTCACTTCATTGCTGTAATTAAGAAAGGACTTATTGTATTCTTAGTATTTATTTCAAATATCTATTTGCTGGGACTATTTCTTTCAGATATTATTGCAGAAAATGGTATTTCTCTGTACACTATGAAAGGATTAGTTATCACTGTGAAAAAATAAAGATTCGTGACAATGGCTTTGATAAGCTAGAGATGCTAAGAGAATGTTAGATTTGCTTCTGTATAATGGTATAGTCTGGGAAATAAAAGTATTTATCTCAGGCTCATGTTATCATGAGCATGAATTTTATTAACCTCTTTGTGATGTACAAGAGGATGTGACAGCATGCTATAACTGAAAGACAAAAACATCGTCTTGCTGTTCTTTCAGTACAACAACAAAATTCTCAGTAACTTGTAATGCTTAAAGGTCTTTTGTGCAAAGGGAGAGGAAGAAAGATTCGGAAACGTTAAACAGGCAAAGAGAAGCAGTGATGTACTACTATTCTTGAACACTTAAGAACTTAGAAGTGCTGTCAAAATTAACTTGTCTGCATCACTATAAGGGAATGTAGAAAGCGATTTTAGAAAAATTAGATTTATTTTATAAATAAAGATCCAGAGTTTAAATTATTCCTTCTGTATTCTTGGAAACTATGTGCGAGATGAGATGGCTCCAAATGTGTGAAATTCTGGAGTTGCCTGTTTTTAAGAGAATAGCAACCAAGCGTGATTTTTTGACAGAAGGTTCATAGGCCTATTCCAAAAGCTGATTAAATCGCTCGATTAAATGAGAGATGACAAACAGGACCAGCTGTAGACTGAGAATTGGTCCACATCAGCTGTGCACAGAGTGTGAACTGTAGAACTGTCCATCTACGGAAAGTAAGATGGCCAATCAAAAATAAAAAATTTAATAAAATGGGTAAACCCACTTTCCTGATATCCTAATGCTTTAATATGTGGCAATGAAAAGATTCTGGAGAAAAACAACTTTGGATTTGGGAATTGGTTAATTTTACATGAAATGTTCTTGCTGATTTTCTTATGCTATTAAGCCACATGAATATCAAGCAAAAATATCATCTCTTCAAATCATGATTCTCAGTGAGGGGTGTGTAGCAAATCATTCATAAGACTTTGAAAAAAAGACCAAATCGTGGGTTCTACTTCAGATAATGCCAATGTGGATCCCAATGCCTTGTGCTAAGGCTCAGCACCTGTGTGAAAGGAATGTTGCTCAGTTGATTCTGATGCTTGTTGCTAGCTTCTAATTACTACAGAAGGAAATATGTGCAGTAGGAAACAGGTGACGTAATTGTTTCATTTAGGGGTGCCTGGGTGGCTCAGTGGGTTGAGCGTCTGACTTTGGCTCAGGTCATGATCTCATGGTTCATGAGTTCGAGCCCTGCGTTGGGCTGTGTGCTGACAGCTGGGAGCCTGGAGCCTGCTTCAGATTCTGTGTCTCCCTGTCTCACTGCCCTACTTGTGCTCTGTCTCTGTCTCTCAAAAATGAATAAATGTTAAATAAATTAAAAAAAAACACTCCAGAGATTTACAACTCTTTATCCATATATCCACAATTCTAAAATCTCGAAAGTTTTGAGAGACCAAAAAAAAAAAAAAAAAAAAAAAGAAAAACCAAAGCAGCAGCAGAAGATTTTATAACCTACTTAGTGGCAAAATCTGCCTTTGCCCTCATTCAGTTTTTGGCAAAACCATATCTGAACTGACATGAGGCTCTTTGTGCTCCCAATAAGTTTGACAATTCAGGTGTTTGTCACAGAAGCATGAATACATTTTATTATGGAGGTGTTACCTGATACACTGTAGAATGTACTATTATGTTCCCCATCTAGAATCTGAAGAATTCTAAATCCTAAATCTAGCCCCCATAAATTTTAGATTAAAGATGGTAGACATGTAGTAATGGCTTCAGTTGACATTTTTGTTCTTTCCTGCATAAAATTGATTTGAGTATATTCTGCCTGTTGCTAAACTCCATGAGGGCAGGACCTCTGATATGCTCATTTTATACAATAATAACCTTACATTTGGATCATTTAAAATAGTATCTCCTCCAGGGTGCAAGATGATCACATGTCAATTTCATTTCCTCTCCAGCTGTGGGGTCTTCAGTAGCAGAGCTAGGGAGCCACACATAGCACCCAAGGTCCCCTGCACCCAGAGAAACAGAACCAACAGGATATATAGGTATAGATAGATAGATATAAGAGGAGACTTATTATAGGAATTGGCTTGTCCTATTATGGAAGCTGAGAAGTCCCATGATTTGCTGTCTACGAGCCAGAGAGTCAGGAAAGCTGGTGGTGTAATTCAATCCAAATCTGAAGGCCTAGGAACTAGAAGGGGTGTTAAGTTCAAGTCCAAAAGCCTGAGAATAGGGGGGGGTGGTCAATGGTATAAGTCCCATCCAACTCCAAATACCTGAGAACCAGAAGCACCAATGTCTAAGGACAAGAGACTCCAGATCAAGCAAAAAAAGCAAACATGCCCTTCCTCTGCCTTTTTGTTCTATTCAGAGCCTCCAACAGATTGCATGATGCCCAACAATCCAAAGGCAATCTTCTTTACTCACTCTACCCATATTAATGATAATCTCTTCTGGAAGCACTCTACAGACATATTCATAATGTTTCATCAGCTATTTAGGCATCCCTTAGCCCAGCCAAATTGACACATAAAATTGACCATCACAAGGCCCCACAACAATCTTATGAGGAATGCAGGACTTACAATCTCAAGTATAAGGTGAACAACCTGGGCAAGTCAATGAACTATTACAGAGTCTAGTGTAAGGCCCCAGAGTTCGTTCTCAATATTTGGTAAATTGAACATTGCTTTAAAGTGAGTTAAACTAGCAACTTAATTTTTTTCTATAACTGAAGGAATATATCAGTGTGTCATGGTCAAAAAGCTTTAAAAAGGAAAATAATAAATACATATAAAATGTATAAACATTTTGAAATCCCATGACTAAACATAAGAGTTAAAGAATGTACATTTTATTTATAATCAGAGTTAGCTTTAAGCATAAAGATAAATATATAAGGTAATATTGACATAGTAGCAAATAATTTTAGAAGGGTAGACCAGCAATAGGAGTAGATTTGGGAGAAAAGGGTGCAGGGTGATCACATATCAACCTCATTTCCTCTCCAGCTGTGGGGTCTTCAGTAGAAGGGGTAGGGGACCACACATAGCACCCAAGGTCCCCTGCACCCAAAAGCTTGGCCTCCTGCTTACTGTTGTGACAGAGTTGTCTTTCAGGACATATTGAATGCCCAGCGTTTTCGGTCTTTTCTTATAAGGGAATTGTCATTTTCCAAATGCAAGTACAATTAAAGAAGAGGATGAAGAATACCGTGACCTAGTTTGGCTGTAGTAGTACATTGCTCTGTACAAGTCATGAAATTTCTCTGTGTCCACTTCCTTCACCATTTGTTAAGCGAAGATTGTCAAACCTGTCTACCACAGAATGACTACTGGTACACAGGAACTGATGTTTCTAAGAGTGCTTTGAAAATTATTATGTATATTCGTGTAGTGATACATTGGCTGAATGCACTGAGTGAACAAACTATGTTTTCCCCCCAAAATCTGAAAATAGATAATAAATTATAAGTTGGAGTAAAACATTGTTAATACTAATGAAGTAGGCACATAGTAGTACATTGGCCAAGAGTGTGCACTTTGGAGTCGAGCAGTCCTGCATTTAGTCTGCATCCAGGTTCAACAGCAAGATGACCTTTCTGACAGTACAGAGACCAATGTGGGCTTGAACTCACAAACTGTGAGATCATGACCAGAGCCGAAGTTGGATGCTTAACCAACTGAGCCACCCAGGCATCCCATGAAGTAAAAATTTTGATTAGCCTCTTCTCTGCTTCTCATTGATTAAAAGTAGCAATTAGGTATGTGTGGGGAGGGGAAGCATTTCTCAAGTGCAACCAGCTTCTATATGTTCAGATTTAAAAACAAACCAGAGAATCTGTGGGGTTTATTTGGCTGTGCACTTTTGAAAATTATTGAATGTCTTTATTCTTTCTAGAATTAATTATTCTAGACATTAATCATGCTTCCCTAGAGATAATGATGGAAACTTGAATTGTTTGTTGACACATCATGTTCTATTCAGTGCTAAAATGGGGCAATAAAAAGGGTTTAAAAACATTGGTCTGTTACTGGGAATGTGGTAAACTGGATAACCAGGAAAAGGCAACAGCAACTAGCACACTACCTCCCAGCACAAAACATCTTAGCTATATAATTAAAAACAAATAAATAATAAAAACAGAAATCTTTTTAAAACCATAATATTTTTTAGGGAAGTAAAGAGTATCCTGAGACCAAAAATAAAATGTGACTCAAACCCATAGTAGGGAGTGGGTCATTGACAGGCCTAAGGGCGTCTGCTAGATGTTAGTCACCTAGAACTCTTGTTATATATACTTGTGTGAGAGGAAGGAGGCAAAATTGAGGGCTCAGGTAAGATATGTGGTCAAATCATAAGTAGTAAACATAAAGCCAGGAATCCTGAAAAGCTACATTCTCAGTAGACTGTTGACTGGAAAAAAATTGCCCCAGATAGGGAAGCACCTTTGAAACTTGGTTGTCTTGTCCTAGGTTCAGGAGAGAGGAGAAAAATGAAGTCCCTTCTGAGAACTCTGACCATAATGTGTGCCTCAAGTGGGTGGATGGCCCAAATTCTCACTACCTGCAGATTTTTAAAACCCCCACACCAAGAATTTATTTTAAAGTGATCCCAGATTGGAAGTTTCTTTAGGTCCCTTCACAGAACCAAGCATCGATTCTCCCTGGAGAAACACATTAACAAATCAGTCCTTAAACATCTCCACAAATCAAATGCCAGTAAACATAACTGCATAATAAAAAATTACAAAACACGCAAGAAATAAGTATCATGAGCAATAGCAGTAAATACAACTGACAGAATTAGATCTACATAGATTTCAGTTCTTAGAATTATCCATACAGAAGGTAAAATAGTATTTTCAAATAATGTATTCAAATAAATAAAGAGGGAATTGAAAACATAAGTAAGGAATGAAAGAATGGGTCATTTGAAAATGATCCCCCAAGAAACTTTTAGAAATAAAACTATATAATGCAGAGTTTAGTTGTTGGATTGAAGAGTATATTAGAATTGGTAAAGTCTAAAATAAATCTGAAATACATTTTTCTAGAATGATGTACAAGAAATAGAAAATGCATAAAAGAAGGTAAGAAACATGAAGCGAGTAGTTCTGTGCATCTCATCAAAGTTCCAGAAGGTGAAAATAGGATGGGAGAGAAGCAATATAGAAGAAAAAAAAGGCTTAGATTTTCCTTAACCGTTGAAATGCCTGAATCTTCATCTTCCAAAGGTATAATAAATTCAGAACAGGAAAAAAGAAGTCATACCTAGACAAATGGGGGTGAATCTACGTATCATCAAAGGAAAAATAAGTTTAAAGGTAATGAGAGCAAAACCACCAACTAGTAACAATGGAGGCCATGAGAATAATACCTCCCGTGCTCTAAAAGAAAATTATCTTGGAATAATAAACTCCATGAAAATTCTTTTGCAATAACAAGAGCCAAGTAGTAATTTCCCCAAAAAGTAAAGGAAGCTTTATCCCTAACAGACCCTCACTGAAGAAACTTAAGGCAACATTATAAAAAAAAATCATAAAAAGGCAATCTGAGATTCAAGGAGGGATCTGTGAGCAAACAATATTTCATATATTTTTAAATATAAGCAAAAATTACTATATGAAACAGTAAACTTCATGACTTATTTTTAAAAATAAGCAAGTGTTAATAAAAGCCAAATGGAACTAAAATTCTGGGAAAATGTGCATTTAAGTTGGGAAGGGTTGATCAGAGTTCAGTCACTGAGTTCTGTGAACTGTTTGGGTATAGAGTGGTGTTATTAATTAAGTAGATTTTACTAATTTATGTATGCAGAGAAAAATTCCTAAGGCAACTTCCTAGTGAATAGAAATGAAGATTTTAGCATCCAAAACAATAGAGAAGAGAGGAATGAAACACAAATAAAAAAATCTATATGAAAGAAGGAAAATTGAAAGAAAAAAGAAAAGTCTCAGCAACAGATGATATAAAATGAAGTGGCAGAAATAAATTATTTTTGTAAGCGCAATTACTGTAACCTTCCTGTCAAAGTACAGAGATGGACAGATTAGCTTTAAAGCAATTCCATTTCCCTGCTTTATATTAATTTTCTATTGCTTTATAACAAGTTACCACAAACTTAGCTTAAAACAAGATCCGCTCTTTAGCTCACTGGTCTGAAGTCAGAAATCTGTGTGGACCACGCTGGGTTCTCTGCTTAGGATCTCCTAAGTCTGATGGGGCACCTGGATGGCTCAGTTGATTGAGCATCCCAGTCTTGATTTGGGCTCAGGTCATGATCTCGCAGTTCATGGGATCAAGCCTTGCATTGGGCTATGCACTGACAGCATGGAGGCTGCTTAGGATTCTCTCTCTCTTTTTTCTCTGCCCCTCATCCCTCTCAAAATACGTAAGTAAACATTTTTTTAAAAAAGGATCTCATAAGTCTGAAATCAAGGTATTGGCCTTACTGCTTCTTATGTGGAGGGTTTGGAGAAGAACACATTTCTGAGCTCATTCAGCTTGTTGGCAGAATTCAGTTCCTTTGGTTTGTAGGGCTGAGATCCCTATTCGCTTGCCCTGGCCACTCTTATGTCCTCCCAAATGGCTCCTACCATCTCAGAAGAGGAGACCACCCCTTGCAATGAATCTCCCTCAGGCTTTAAATATACCTGATTCTCCTGTTACTTTGAAACAGCTCACATGATTAAACCTGGGATACCCAATAATGTTATTTTTTGTTATAAAACATAATCATGGGAGTATAGCTCATTATAGTTGTGAGTTCCACCCAGATCTAAAAGGGAAAGGGCAAGGAACATTGAGGATTATTCTTTGAATTCTGCCTGCCACATGCTGTCTTCAGGAGTCATGCCCAAAACATGAAGAGAGAGAAATTTTAAAAGTAAAAGAATGGAAAACATACACCAGGAAAATACTATCAAAAACAAAATTGATGTAGTTATATTGTTATGAAGCAAAATGGATTGGGGGGGGGGAGCAAAGCATTTTTAGGGTTAAAGAGAATTAATACATTATGATGAAAAGAATCAGTTCAGCAGGAAGGTGTATAACAATTTTAAATTATATATACCCTGTCATAAGCCTTCAAAATTTATAAAGGATGAGTTGACAGAATTTGATATTTGATAAATCCACCATCATAGTGTTTATGTTAAAAAAAAGAAGAAAGGGGCACCTGGGTGGCTCAGTCAGTTGAGTGTTAGACTCTTGATTTTAACCCAGGCTGTGATCTCATGGTTTGTAGGTTTGTCCCTGCATCAGGCTTTGCACTGACAGTGTGGAGCCTGTTGGGATTCTCTCTCTCCCTCTCTCTCTGCCCCTTCCTCCTTCATGCTCTCTCTCAAAATAAGTAAATAAACATTTAAAAAAAAGAAGAAGAAATAGCAAAAATGAATGAGATAAGCTTTCAGCATTAAGAACTTAGGGGGGAAAAACCCAGGAGAATCAGTCAAGAGGTAGAAGGAAGAATGTAAAGATAGCAGAAATTAATATAATAAAAATAAAGTTGTTATAGAGAGGATTAACATTTTAAAAATTTGGAAAGCCTAAAAAAATTGACAAAACTTTATAAGATCAATCAAGGTTGACAAATAAATCATAAACGAAACTATCAATAGAGATGCACTAGAGATCAAAGATATAACTATATGCTTCACTCTAGATAAAGCTCAGAAAACTAATGTGCAAAAAGCATACTGTATTCTGTTTAACTATAAATATAAGATATATATGTATATATCACTAATTAATATTTTATTGTACTTATGGTTACATCCAGATGAGACCACAAGGAAAAGCAGGAAAATGGGAATTTTAAATACAGAATTTAGAATTGTGGTTACCTCTTGTAGAGGTAGACAGGGTAATTTTCCTGGGGACAAATAACAGAGGACTTTTAAAGGCCTTTGATTTTGTTCTCCCTTTTTTCCAAGGTAGGTAGTGGGAACATACTCAATTTATTTTTATTCTTGGGGCACCTGGTGGCTCAGCCTGTTATGCGTCCAACTCTTTTTTTTTTTAATTGTTTTAAAATGTTTATTTTTGAGAGAGAGAGGGAGAAGGAGGGAGGGAGAATGAGTGGGGGAGGGGCAGTGAGAGAGGGAGATACAGAATCAGAAGCAGGCTCCAGGCTCCAAGCTGTCAGCACAGAGCCCGATGCAGGGCTTGAATCACAAATGAGGAGATCATGACCTGAGCCAAAATCAGACGCCTAACTGACTGAGCCACCCAGGTGCCCTATGTCCAACTCTTGATTTTGGTGCAGGTGGTGATCTGACTGTGAGATCGAGCCCCTTGTGGGGCTCTGTGCTTACAGTGCAGAGCCTGCTTAGGCAGGCTCTCCCTCTCTCTCGGTCCCTCCCCCAACTCATGTGCACTCTCTCTCAAATAAACATTTAAAAACACAATTTATTTTTATTCTTTATTCCCTACATGTACATTCTGTGCTCTTTGATATATATAACATTTTTAATAACTTCAATGAAAACATCTTGAATGTGTAGCTACATCTGATATATTAACAAAAACAACAGGAAAGTTTGATTAAGACACACTTACTGGGTTTAATTTTTAAAACACATGCATGACCAAAAACCATTATTTTACTTGTATTTGAAATGAGAATATGAAGTTTTATTTTTAGACACCTTGATAAGTAGGATTTCTCATTGCACAGATACACATTCAGGTTATTGCTTTCAAATTTCTAAGCTTGTTATTATATCACCGAAATATTCAGTGCATAACATTACAATTATATCTGTCTTCAGGCAACAGTAGAACATAGAATAACACTTGCCTAAACTTATAAGCCATGTCACTTGGTGGTCGCCTTTCTTTATAATCCCTCAAATTCTGAAAGTGGAACAAAGGTGGTATTTCAGATGGGTAACTATCACCCTTTTCTTGGATTTACTAACAGTAGGAATGGCAACCCAGTTGCCAATGAATTTCTTTTCATTAGACTGACCTGTATAGCTTTGAATTTGTTAGCTTGTAGAATCATCTGAAACATTTTGAGAAGTGGTATTATATAAGCATTAGGCTATATATATACTATATAACCATTAGGTTAATGTATATATTATATAAGCATTAGACTATATACTGATGCTGGGTTTGGGAGACTGAGCCAACTCTTTTGCCTTTATCATTAAGGCAGGCATATATTAGGCATTTCATTCAGAAAACTGGAATGATGGGATCCTTAACATGAGATTGAGTTTCCTTTTTTTTTTTTTTAAGTAGATACTCTTTTATTTATTTTCTTAAATTTACATGCAAATTAGTTAGCATATAGTGCAACAATGATTTCAGGAGTAGATTCCTTAGTGTCCCTTATCCATTTAGCCCATCCCCCCTCCCACAACCCCTCCCATAACCCTGTTTGTTCTCCATATCTATGAGTCTCTTGTTTTGTCCCCCTCCCTGTTTTTATATTATTTTTGTTTCCCTTCCCTTATGTTCATCTGGTTTGTCTCTTAAAGTCCTCATATAAGTGAAGTCATATGATATTTGTCTTTCTCTGACTAATTTCACTTAGCATAATACCCACCAGCTCTATCCATGTAGTTGCAAATGGCAAGATTTCATTCTTTTGGATTGCTGAGTAATACTCCATTGTGTATGTATGTGTGTGTGTGTGTATGTATATATATATATATATATATACATACACACACACCACATCTTCTTTATCCATTCCTTCATCGATGGACATTTGGGGTCTTTCCATACTTTGGCTATTGTTGATAGTTCTACTATAAACATGGGGGGTGCATGTGTCCCTTTAAAACAGCACACCTGTGTCCCTTGGATAAATGCCTAGTAGTGCAATTGCTGGGTCATAGGGTAGTTCTATTTTTAGATTTTTGAGGAACCTCCATACTGTTTTCCAGAGTGGCTGCACCAGCGTGCATTCCCACCAACAATGCAAAAGAGATCCTCTTTCTCTGCATCCGTGCTGACATCTGTTGTTACCGGAGTCATTCATGTTAGCCATTCTGACAGGTGTAAGGTGGTGTCTCATTGTGGTTTTGATTTGTATTTCCCTGATGAAGAGTGAAGTTGAGCATATTTTCATGTGTCAGTTGGCCATCTAGATGTCTTCTTTGGAGAAGTGTCTATTCATGCCTTTTGCCCATTTCTTCACTGGATTATTTGTTTTTTTTTGGGTGTTGAGTTCAATAAGATCTTTACAGATTTTGGATACTAACCCTGTATCTGATATGTCGTTTGCAAATATCTTCTCCCATTCTGTTGATTGCCTTTTAGTTTTGCTGATTGTTTCCTTCGCTGGGCAGAAGCTTTTTATTTTGATGAGGTCCTAGTAGTTCATTTTTGCTTTTGTTTTTCTTGCCTCTGGAGATGTGTTGAGCAAGAAGTTGCTGTGACCAGGATCAAAGAGGTTTTTGCCTGCTTTCTCCTGGAGGATTTTGATGGCTTCCTGTCTTACATTTAGGTCTTTCATCCATCTTGAGTTTATTTTTGTGTATGGTATAAGAAAGTGGTCCAGGTTCATTCTTCTGCATGTCACTGTCCAGTTTTCCCAGCACCACTTGCTGAAGAGACTGTCTTTATTCCGTTGGATATTCTTTCCTGCTTTGTCAAAAACTGGTTGGCCATACGTTCATGAGTCCATTTCTGGGTTCTCTTTTCTGTTCCATTGGTCTGAGTGTCTGTTCTTGTGCCAGTACCATACTGTCTTGATGATTACAGCTTTGTAGTATAGCTTGAAGTCTGGGATTGTGATGCCTCCTGCTTTGGTTTTCTTTTCAAGATTGCTTTGCCTATTCGGGGTCTTTTCTGGTTCCATACAAATTTTAGAATTATTTGTTCTAGCTCTGTGAAGAATGCTGGTGTTATTTTGAGAGGGATTGCATTGCATATGTAGATTGCTTTGGGTAGTATCAACATTTTAACACTATTTGTTCTTCCTATTCAGGAGCATGGAATCTTTTTCCATTGTTTGGTATCTTCTTCAAATTCTTTCATCAGCTTTCTATAGTTTCCAGCATATAGATTTTTCACCTTTTTGGTTAGATTTATTCCTAAGTATTTTATTTTTTTTGTGCAATTACAAATAAGATCCATTCCTTGTTTTCTCTTTCTGTCGTTTCATTGTTGGTGTATAGGAATGCAACCGATTTCTGTGCATTGATTTTATATCCTGCAACTTTGCTGAATTCATGAATCAATTCTAGCGGTTTTTTGGTGGAATCTTTACGGTTTTCCATATAGAGTATCATGTCATCTGCGAAGAGTGAGAGGTTGCCCTCCTCCTGGCCAATTTGGATGCCTTTTATTTCTTTGTGTTGTCTGATTGCAGAGGCTAAGACTTCTAATACCATGTTGAATAACACTGTCACGAGTAGACATCCCTGTCTTGTTCCTGACCTTAGGGGAAAGCTCTCAGTTTTCTCCCATTGAGGATGATATTAGTGGTGGGTCGCTCACATATGGCTTTTATGATCTCGAGGTATGTTCCTTCTATCCCTACTTTCTTGAGGGTTTTTATCAAGAAAGGATGCTGTATATTGTCAAATGCTTTCTCTGCATCTATTGAGAGGATCATATGGTTCTTGTCCTTTCTTTTATTGATGCGATGAATCACGTTAATTGTTTTGCAGATATAGAACCAGCCCTGCATCCCAGGTATAAATCCTGCTTGGTCGTGGTGAATAGTTTTTTTAATGTATTGATGGATCCTGTTGGCTAATATCTTGTTGAGGATTTTTGTATCCATGCTCATCAGGGAAATTGGTCTATAGTTCTCCTTTTTAGTGGGGTCTCTGGTTTTGGAATCAAGGTAATTCTGGCTTCATAGAAAGAGTTTGGAAGTTTTCCTTCAGTTTCTATTTTTTGGAACAGCTTCAAGAGAATAGGTGTTAACTCTTCCTTAAATGTTTGGTAGAATTCCCCTGGAAAGCCATCTGGCCCTGGACTCTTGTTTTTTGGCAGATTTTTGATTACGAATTCGATTTCCTTACTGGTTATGGGTCTGTTCAAATTTTCTATTTCTTGCTGTTTCAGTTTTGGTAGTGTATATGTATCTAGGAATTTGTCCATTTCTTTCAGATTGCCCATTTTACTGGCACATAATTGCTCATAATATTCTCTTATTATTGTTTTTATTTCTGCTGTGTTGGTTGTGATCTCTCCTCTTTCATTCTTGATTTTATTTATTTGGGTCCTTTCCTTTTTCTTTTTCATCCAGCTGGCTAGTGGTTTATCAGTTTTGTTAATTCTTTCAAAGAACCAGCTTCTGGTTTCATTGATCTGTTCTACTGTTTTTTTTTTTGTTTGTTTTTTGGTTTTTTTTTTTTTGGTTTTGATAGCATTAATTTCTGCTCTAATCTTTATTATTTCCTGTCTTCTGCTGTGTTTGGGTTTTATTTGCTGTTCTTTTTCCAGCTCCTTAAGGTGTAAGGCTAGGTTGTATATCTGAGATCTTTCTTCCTTCTTTAGAAAGGCCTGGATTGCTATATACATTCCTCTTATGACCACCTTTGCTGCATCCCAGAGGTTTTGGGTTGTGGTGTTATCATTTTCATTGACCGCCATATACTTTTTAATTTCCTTTTTAACAGCTTAGTTAGCCCATTCATTCTTTAGTAGGATGTTCTTCAGTCTCCAAGTATTTGTTACCTTTCTAAATTTTTTCTTGTGATTGATTTCGAGTTTCATCGTGTTGTGGTCTGAAAATATGCACGGTATGATCTCGATCTTTTTGTACTTACTTAGGGCTGATTTGTGTCCCAGTATATGGTCTATTCTGGAGAACGTTCGATATATACTGGAGAAGAATGTATTTTCTGCTGCTTAGGATGAAATGTTCTGAGTATATCTGTTAAGTCCATCTGGTCCAGTGTGTCATTCAAAGCCATTGTTTCCTTGTTGATGTTTTGATTAGATGATCTGTCCATTGCTGTGAGTGGGGTGTTGAAGTCTACTACTATGGTATTACTATCGATGAGTTTCTTTATGTTTATGGTTAATTGACTTATATATTTGGCTGTTCCACATTTGGCACATAAGTGTTTACAATTGTTAGGTCTTCTTGGTGGCTAGACCTCTTGATTATGATACAGTGCTCTTCTGCATCTCTTGATACAGTCTTTATTTTAAAGTCTAGATTGTCTGATATAAGTATGGCTACTCCGGGTTTCTTTTGTTGACCATTTGCATGATAGATGGTTCTCCATCGCCTTGTTTTCAATCTTAAGGTGTCTTTAGGTCTAAAGTGGGTCTCTTGTAAACAGCATATAGGTGGATCTTGTTTTCTTATCCATTTTGTTACCCTATGTTTTTTGATTGGAACATTGAGTCCATTGATGTTTAGAGTGAGTACTGAAAGATATGAATTTATTGCCATTATGATGTTTATAGAGTTGGAGTTTCTGGTGGTGTTTTCTGGTCCTTTCTAATCTTTGTTGCTTTTCTCCCCTGAGAGAGTCCCCCTTGAAATTTCTTGCAGGGCTGGTTTAGTGGTCACAAAGTCCTTTAATTTTTGTCTGGGAAACTTTTTACTCTCCTATTTTGAATGACAGCCTTGCTGGATAAAGATTTCTTGGCTGCATATTTTTCTGATTCAGCACATTGAATATATCCTCCCACTCCTTTGTGGCCTGCCAAGTTGCTGTGGATAGGTCTGCTGCAAACCTGATCTGTCTTCCCTTGTATGTTAGGGATTTTTTTTCCCTTGCTGCTTTCATTGTTCTCTCCTTGTCTGAGTATTTTGTGAATTTGACTATGATATGCCCTGTTGATTGTCGGTTTTTGTTGAATCTAATGGGGTCCTCTGTGCTTCCTGGATTTTGATGTCTGTGTCCTTCCCCAGGTTAGGAAAGTTTTCCTCTATGATTTGCTCACATAACTCTTCTACTCCTATTTCTCTTCCTCTTCTGGGACCCCTATGATTCTGATGTTGTTCCTTTTCAATGAGTCACTGATATCTCTAATTCTTAAATTGTGCTCTTTTGCCTTAATCTCCCTCTTTTTTTCTGCTTCGTTATTCTCCATAAGTTTGTCCTCTATATCACTGATTCTCTGTTCTGCCTCATCCATCCTTGCTGCCGCAGCATCCATCCGTGATTGCAGCTCAGTTATAGTATTTAATATCTATTTAATTTCATTCTATTTTTTACTTCTTTTATCTCCACAGATAGGGATTCTAATCTATTTTTGACTCAAGCTAGTATTCTTATTATCATGATTCTAAATTCTGTTTCAGACATCTTGCTTGTATCTGTGTTGGTTAAATCCCAGGGTGTCGTTTCTTTGTGTTCTTTCTTTTGGGGTGAATTCCTTCGTTTCATCATTTTGAAGGGAGAAAATGAATTAATGAGGTAGAAAAATTAAAATTAAAAAAATCACAGTTAACAAAATATTAAAATTAAAAAATTAGAAACACACACAAAAATCAAATAGATGATGCTAGATCCTAGGTGTGTTTTGTTCTGGGTGTTGAAAGTGGTTTGATAGATTAGAGACAAAAACGGGGGCGGGGGAAAGGAAATTGTTTGAGAATTAAAAAAAGTGAATACACTGAAGTAGACTATAATGAAATGATGGAGTAAAATAGAACTTGAAAAAATTTACAGAAAATAAAGAATATAGTAGAAAAAATTAAGGAAAAATATTTTTAATAAAAATTAAAAATAAAAATGATTTTTTTCTCTTTCTGTGTTCAAGAAAAAGAAAAGAAATGAAAAAGAGAAAAAAAGAAAAAGAAAAAGGAAATCATTTGAAAATTTGAAAATGACTATACTGTAGTAGACTAATATAAAATGATGGAAGTAAAATAGAATTTGAAAAAATTTACACAAAAGTAAAAAATATAGTAAAAAATTATAAATATTTTAATAAAAATTGAAAATAAAATTGAATTTTTTCTCTTTCTGTATTCAAGAAAAAGATGTGAAAAAGAGAAAAAAAAGAAAGAAAATTGAATAGATGTACCTGCTAACAGACTGAAATATGACTGAAATTACTTCGTTTTCCCTTAGAAGTCAAACTATGAAGCACTTTATAGTCCATAAACTAAGCAGGCAGTGAGACTTGTGCTCTTGAAGAGTGAGGTTGGCCCAGTTGGGCGGGGCTTAGTGTAATGGCTCTGTTCTCCACTAGATGGCGCTGCTAGCCTACTGGAGTGAATTGTTGTGGAGCTTGTAGGTACGTATGCGCATGAGTGGTGAAAATGGCGCCACCCAGCTACCCAGTCTGTTCTCCCAGATCAGCAGTCGCGCACCTGTCCTCTGTCTTCAGCTTTCGTCCAGTCCCCGCTTTCTCACTCTCCGTGATCAAGCCCCAAGCAGTACCTCTCTCCTGAGTTTTGTCTCGGATGCGGCTGTTTTACCTGGCCCCTTACTTCTGAAGGACTGTGGCTTTGACCTGTAACGCCCCTCTGCAGGGGGGGAGGGGGTCTCACCGAGCAATGGCTAAATGAGCAATGGCGGAATGTCTGGTGTACCCAGCAACACTTGCTGGACCCTGCTGCTGCCGGCGCCCTGAAACTGCGGCCAGGTACCCTGAGACTGCGGCCAGGTGCCAGCCTGCCCCAGAAAAATTTTGTGAGATAGTGCAGCAGCTGCATTTCAGGGATTATGGAAAATCACAACACACATCTGGCACCATGCTTCACCTTTAACGACCTTGTTCCAGCACCAGTGAATGTGGCCATTTTCTGGGGTCTGCTGGGACCAGGTAGCTTCAACAGTCTCTATCAAATGTCCTTCCAGCAGTGGAACTGCTTTTCCCCTTGTGGCCGAAGAACCTCCCAGACCCCACTCTGTTCCTGGAGATTTGCCCTTCCCACCAGGGCACTGCCAGGTATGGAGGTGTGGAGTTGCAGACTCTGCAGTCCCCCTGTTTACACTCTTTTGGAATTTAAACCCTTTCCTTTCTCCTTCTCCCTTTTTAGTTTAGTCCCTGTAGCTGTTTCCAATTTTCCACTTTCTCTCCAGCTGCTTTTGGGGCAGGGTGCTTTTCCTGTATTCCCCCCCCCCCCCGCCTCCCCCCGCCTTCTCTGTTCTCTCTCTGCCTGAAAAAGCACTTCCCTGCTCACCGCGGCTTCTTGCTCTCCATGTTCACCTCTCCGCAGTGCGTACCTACTGAGTGCTTTGTTTCAGTTTGTGCAGATTGTTGTGTTAATCCTCAGATCAGTTTTCTAGATGTGCAGGATGGTTTAGTGTTGGTCTGGCTGTATTTCATGGATGTGAGACACACAAAAAACTTCCATGCTGTTCCACCATCTTGGCTCCCCAAGATTGAGTTTCCTTTTGAGATGTTTGCCCTTTCTGTGTTCCAAGGGCTCCTTGGTGGATAATGGTTCTTTTAGTTAAATTTCTAAAAAACATCCTTTATAGATTTCCCTGTTGGTTCTCCATTCATATATACTGTCACAAAGTCATCATATATGGTATATTTTTATAATTCATTTCTCTAGTAATAATCATTTATGTTAACAAGGTAGAGAAGGTATGCATGCTGAAAATCCTCATTCTTTCAAGCCAAAAACCAAAAATAAGTTCTCAGCCATGTAATATTGGGCTACTGTCATTTTGTAATTTGGCCACCCAAGAAGAATAGCATGTCTGAAGGTGGTGTAAATATTTTTCTGCTGGCTTTTTGCTCAGCAAAATCAGTAGTCTCTTTCTTTCTATTTATTCTAATTATAATTCAATGTGGTGTAAAGCAAATTGTACTGGGGGATGTTGTAGTTATTTTGCATTTGTTAACACACCATTTGGAACTCTGCAGACCTTGCCTGGGAAGGTACTTTTTGATTGTGTATATTTCTGTATTCAGGTGATTCAGGTATCTTTTTCTAAATGCTTCTATATTCTGAGACATGCCCAATTTCCTTACTTAATAATAAAACAGTCCATGACTCATTGTAAATCAGTAGGGATCCAGCAATAAGGTGCAATACATCACAAAAGCAGTGCAGGCTATCATTGGAGATAATAAGCAGGTGCATTAATATTCATGCTTTATGAAACCCTGGTTGTGCTTCTAAAAAGCTGTAGAATACATTCCAGGTTTAGTGTTCACCAGTTGATGTTTGCCAGTGATTTTCAGATACTTCTTGTAGCAATTCTTTTAAGCCATATCTAGGTAATTTAGAAAACGTTCCTCCATGGTTTCCATTTACTTAATTGTATACTTAGCTAATATTCCTCACTGAATATGCATAATCCTTTCTGGTTGGACCTTGGGTCTTTCTTTGTCTCAGTGGGAAGTGCTGTTGTGTACGACTGATTGTATATGCATGCCTGTGTGTGTGGTATGGTGTGTCTCTTGGGGGTTAGGGGTCAGCAAAAGGGAACAAACAACATGCATTGTCCTATGCAGTACAATATTTCCCTATTGTGAAAGAAATGCAATTTAAATTTTGTTTTTCCTTAGAGTGACTTAAGCAGAGGATAAGAAAATAATGCTATGCTCTTAGGGATGCAAAGGTCCCAACACGTAAGGATTCAGAGGCTGGGCACTGTCCCAACTCCAGATGCCACTATACCCCATTCTCCCCCAGAATTGTTCAATAAATTAACACCGAATATAAGGCATAGGGAAGTGTACTGCTTTCTAGTCTTTAAAATATCTGATTCATATGTGTCCTTCTTTAGTTAATCTACAGATATATTTACAATAAAGCAGATATGTTGTGCACATGGACAATGGGAGTAAGTATGCATCTTAGGCTTAATATTCCTCTTGTTTGAAATTATCTTTGATTTCTTTATTTTTCCGGGAGTTGACAAAGATGACCTCTACCTCTTTTTAGAATTTAACTATAAATGCCCTGTGTTTTCCTAGCTTTCCAGGCAGTGAAGGGATGGGATTGGAAGGAAAGGGAGTACTCTACCATTCATGTCCTCCTCCTCCTCCTCCTCCTCCCACCACTACCATCACCATTTCTGTTAGCACCATCATCAACACTAATTGCTAGAGAGGCTTTAAAAGCAGAACAAGGAAAGAGCTACTTGGAATGTGCTATTTTTTCTAGCCTTCCTCACTAGTCTCTTCTGTATTCCATGTTCTCCTTGATTCCCTTTTGTTCCTTCACTCACCATGTATCCTTTTTTTCATCCACCCATTCAGTAAATGTTGACTGAGAGTTTACAGTCTACTATATACAGTGTTAGATCATGGGGACACTGTGTGAACAAAATGGACAAGATGCTTGCAGTGATGGAGGTTATACTCTGGGGGTGAGTATATTAGCAGGGTTAATTCAGCTACTTTAGATCTTTGCATTTTACAGAATCTCAGTTTATGTTCAGGATATAGCTACTAAAATTTGGAACTTTTAATTTCTCCCTATTTTATATGAATAATTTATACAATATTAGCCTTTGTTTTTATATAATGTCAGGCTTTGATGCACGGAGCTACAGTTTCAGGAATACAGTGAAGTTTCCTTGACATAGTCTCCTAGAAATCTCTCAATTCCTCAATTCCAGCAGGCCTTTTGCACTGCTGTTTGGTGACAGAATATATTTGCATTATAAGATGCCAAGAGTCCATAAGAAAAAAGGTAGCCTCCCAAACAAGATATGAGAAAAAAAAAATCACCGGAAACCTCATTTATGATTACTTGTTGGGTTTGTTACTGTGTGAGCACTCTGAAAAAGTAAGATGGCCCTTCCATCCCAAATTTATTCAGATGCCAAGAATGAAGATGTCACATTTGCACCAAGAAGATATGAAAAGGTTTATTCCTCATATAGTGAACTTTCTGGGGAGAGCAGGATGGCTCTCAAAGAGATCCAGAAGTGCTTGAAAAGAGTCAGGTAAAGAGACTGGTGTGGGGTTTTTATACTGGGTAAGGGGTGGAACCAGGGTGAGGGTTCCTGCACATGGTTTGAACTTCCTGCTGTTGCAGGGTAAGGAGCACAGGATTTCCCCAGGTGTGGGGAAGAGGAAGAGGGAGCAGTGAGGCTTAAAAGTTGTCAGCAGTTATTTTTTTTTAAATGGAACTTCATAAATAGAGAACAAACTAGGGGGTGCCAGAGGAGAGGGAGGTGGGGGGATATGCAAAATAAGTGAAGAGATTAAGAAGTTGAAACTTCTAGTAATAAAAAGGGCGTGGGAATGAAAAGTCCAGCGCAGAGAATATCGTCAATATTATAATAACAAATCATGTGGTGACACATGATAACTATACTTTTTGTTGAGAGCATTTTGTTATGTATAGAATTGTCAAATCACTGTACACCTGAAACTAATATAATTAGTTGTACACCTGAAACTAACATAATTTTATATGTCAACCATGCTTTAATGAAAAGGAAAAAAAAGAAAGAAAAAAAAAAGACCAAAAAATGGAGTCAGACTCCTCAATATGGTTATGATACTGTTGGGAGGAATTTGGGATACATATGCATTGTAGGTAAGGACTTTTTATTAATCTGCTTAGAAGCAAAGAAGTAAAATGAGCAATTAAAAGACACACTGGAGCCCTGCTCACCATCTTCTCCTTTCCAATTTAAGTGCTGATATTTCCTTGTGTCATCGGTTTGTCATCAGTGGGTCATAACTCTCTGTCAGTGCTCATGTTCTTCCTAACGATAAGCAGTCTGCCCTCTTGGACTGGGTATTTAAGGATGTACTCATTTTTTAAACAATGTTTATTTATTTTGAGAGAGAGAGAGCGTGAGACGCGCACAAGCAGGGCAGGGGCAGAGAGAGAGGGAAGAGAGAATCCCAAGCAAGCTCTGTGCTGTCAGCACACAGCCCTATGAGAGGCTCGGACCCACCAACCATGAGGTCGTGACCTGAGCTGAAATCAAGAGTCACATTTAACTGACTGAGCCACCCATTTGCTCCAATATGCACTCGTTTTGATGTTGGCTTTGGCCATTGGTAAATGAATATATTTGTAACCACAAGTTTTTGGGAGGCAAAAGTCCTCAAATACAAAGTCTGCTTTTACAAATTCAAAGAACTTTGTAACTTTCTACCTGTCCCTGAATGAACCACCCTAGGGAATTTCAAAGCATTTGCCAAAATATGGGATTGCTTGATATTGAAAACTTGGTGTTAATTGCCTGTTCATGCTTAGTAATACTACTGGCTTATAATTCTAAGTAATTTTTCTGGCATGCACCTGTATATGCCTCAATGAAATTAAAATAAAAGTGGTATTAACAAAGTCAGGGAGAGAATACTACAGTGATGGGGTGATGTATCTTTGATAGTCTGAATTAGCTTTCTTAAGTGGACAAGGAACTAAAAAACAAAAATATCTTGGTCATGATAACAATTATCCAGGTGTTTAAAAGTAATTATAGATATCCATGAAAATCATCAGTTGCTGGTGGCATATTTTGCTGTAGATAAATGGAAGACACTATCATACTACTGGAAGACCATTATCACTATTATCTTTAAAAGATGAAATTTCTACGTATGAAATGCTCTCATAGAACACTTAGCCTTCCAATGACTAAATACTTTTCACATTTCACTTATATAATAGATATGGGTAGCCAGATAACCTAATTAAAATTTTATATTATGACATACGCTGAATATACAGCAAAACTTTTCTTCAAAATCCTCTCCCAGAAAATCTGAAACTACCTTATGTTCAAATCCCTACAAAATCTCGTATTATGTTTAATTATTTTATTTTTAACAAAGTTGTATTTGGGGAAGATAATCTAAAACAAGGTTAATTAAAAGCTGGTTTTAAATGTTATTTAGGTCATCTGATAGGTACCATTTAAACAGACGAGAATATCACAGATGTAGTAATCACTTTTGACAAAATGGCCTCAAAATTGCCAAAAATACATGTCACATAAATAAGCCTTTTAATAACCACTTTAAATAGCAATATAGAATTTTCATTTGAAAGTAGGAATATTTTGGCAACCATCCCAAAGAACATGGAATATAAGAATCGGAGATGTTAACTTTATCATAAATAAGACTAAATCGTATCTTTAACTCTGAAGCACAATCTTCATGATGGAGGATTGCCAAACGTAGTGACCATCACTAAGTTTCAAGACAATGCTAAGAGGAGATGTGGTGATGACTTATCTCTTGGATAATTCTCCAAGGAAGGTGGCATTCCCTGAGAGGTCTGGAGCATTAGGGATCGGGGGGAGATGATGATTGAGAGTGGGCCCTGCCCCCACAGCCCCCCCCCACCCCCCGCAACCAATATGAGCTTCTTGCAGAATGCTAGTCCAGGAAAACTCATGTCATTCAGATGGCAGTCAACTCCAAAGGAACCAGCATGAGAATTTTGTCTCTAAGAATAACAGAGGCAGAAAATAAGAAGAAAATCCAGTAGCAGGTGAAGAACTTTCACCAGAAAAATGATACTATGGAGCAGAGGAAAATTGTGATTAACAAAACCCCAGGGAATTAAAAAACAATTAGTGAAGTCATTGTCTTTATAAGTTTCCAAAGCAATGGTACAAGAGTTTGGAGATCTCATGTTGTGAGACAACAGAGGATGAAATGGGATGGTAGGCTCAGGAAAGAAATGCAAAAGGAAGAAAATTAGAGAAATAAAGGTCAAATTAGACTCTCCACAAATATTAATCGACACACCCAAAATCAAGGTAAGGGACACAACTGAGAGAGTGGAATTGAAAGTTAGAAAGGATACACATAGAAGACAGAGACAACCAGTGTCTGCAGAATTGTTTCTCTAACAATAGAACTAAACAATAGAACTAAAATAAAGGAAAAGAAAAATAATACTTAAGGATTCTCAGAACAGTTAACAGAGTAAAGAAAAACTTGAATCCTTAGGTTGAAAGCACCGATCATGCCTAGAAAAGTGACAGACAACCATTGATAAACTTAGCAAAATTGTAATACTCAAGATAGAAAAAAGAATACTTTGGGCATCTAAGCAATAAAAACCACCAATTCACCTGTAAAGATGGAGAAAAAATCCCATTTTGAGTTATCTTAGATTTCTCCATGGTCTCACTCAACAGTATTAAGAAAGTGAAGCCATGCCTTTAATGCCAAGCTAAACAAACAAACAACAAAAAAACAATGACTCAGTAATTTTACACTCAGTCTAATTATTAGTCAAGTATAAAGACATTAAACAATTGTTTGTAGGCTACATTGCTCTCATGCCCTTTCCTGAAGAATGTGTTGTAGAACAAAGTACAAACTTTGAAAGTAGTGGGCAAACTCCAGCAGGAGTACTGAAAAAGATCATTGAGTCAATTTAATTGTAGAACCAGGGTTAAGAGAAATGCTCCCAAACCCTAACAACACAGAAATGATGAATAGTGTAAGAAAGCATAATGTTCTGATTTTCCCATCTTTATAGATGAGGGAAGAAGATACTATTTAAAGATGATAAATAAAAAAGGGACATAAGATATTCAAAGAGTCAAAAAGTTAATAGGGTAAAATAATGTAAGTATAGTAGGGTAATGGACGGAGAGAAGGCAGAGGGAGAAGAAGCAGAAATTAAATAAGTTAGTCAATGCTCATCTTAGGGAGTAAATAAAAATTGAAATAAATAATACATATGTTAAATGAACTTTAATTATAAAGGTAGTAATTAGAACCAAATAGAAACATTTTGTATTTCAGTGGAAAGCACATAGTAAATGCATGGTGAAAGAAGAAAAAAAGAAGAAATTTTTTATTTATTTTAAATTAAAATTTATTTTTAATTAATGATGTCTAGAAAGGTTTCTTTCATTTTTAAAACTTATTTACAATTATATGAAAAATTTCAAGGTTGTGTTAAAATTTAAGGAAACTTCTATCAGGCTTCTTGCATATATGACCTTAAAGATTTAGAAGAATTTTCCAGAGACTAACTCTGGCTCTATACAATTGAAACCTTGCCTAAGAAGAAACTATTTAAATAACTATATATGTACTGATATATGATTATGTTCAAAATATATTATTAAAATGAAATAAATTGCAAAATAGCATGGAAAATTATATGTATATGCTTGTTCATTAATATCCTTAATGTATATGCTTGTTAAGAGAATGACACTTATTTTTCTTAAATGATACTCTGCTATATAATAACTACCTCAAGAGGGGCACTATGTAGCCACGGTTATTATTATTATATTATGATCTTTTATATCTATTTAATCAATATTTTTCATTAATATCACATGCTTAACCTAAAACTGTATCAAGTAAGACTAGAGATATAGTATGTAGTACCTTTGTGTGCGTAGTTTATAATCAAGCTAAGAAAAACCTGGCAAAATTAGAGAATGATACAGGATACAAATCAGTGGTCAGTTTTATTATACAAATCTTCTGTGAAGCCTTCTTAGATTATTGCAGCCTTTGGCAATAAGTTTTATTTTTTTATAGCAATTTTAGACTGGACATATTTTAACATTATGCTCTATCTTTATCATTTTCTAATAGTTCAGTATCTTATAGTCTTGTCTTTATGGAAGAGATGAGACTGATTGTCAAACCCTTTGACTCTAAATCCAATCATTTAACGCAGTCACATAAAGCAAATGTAGGCCATGAGAGCAATGTAGCCTACAAACGATTGTTTAATATCTTTATACTTGACTAAATGGGTAGAAGTCTTAATTTTTTTTAATGTTTATTTACCTTTGAGACACAGAGAGACAAAGTGTGGTGAGTGGGGCAGGGGTAGAGAGAAGGAAACACAGAATCCGAAGCAGGCTCCAGGCTCCAGGCTCCAAGCTGTCAGTACAGAGCCCGACGTGGGGCTTTAACTCACCAGCCGTGAGATCATGACCTGAGCCAAAGTTGGCCAACCAACCGACTGAGCCACCCAGGCGCCCCTGGATAGAAGTTTTAGATAACAAAAAAAATCAATAATTCTTGTAACATCTGCTAATACCTACTGTGTGTCCATACATAGAGAATAAGAAGCTGAGGCTCAGAGAGATTAATTACTTTGTTGCACATTTACTTTGTTGCAAATAAAAAGCTAGTAAGAGAAAAAACTCAGAAGTCAGCGGGCAGGCTGTCTCCACAACTGGCCCACATAACAGTGCCTTCCGTGTGTGATCCTGATGGGTTATTTCATCTCACTGACTTCTCTTTCTCCATTGGTGGAAAGTGGAAAATAGCAACTTACTTTATAAGGCTGCTATGACAGTTATTAAGAAAAATACCTCCAGGAGCTTTGTAATCCATGAAGCTCTATAGCAAACGTATGGTATTGCTGTTGTCACTGCTGTCTTTCTGTTGCCATTTTTACCCCCATGTCCTATCTGCTCAGCTTCCACTTAGGGGAGCAAAGTTTCCACTTAGATTTCTGTAGAGATAAATTGCTTTTACAGTCATTTACTGACTTTGAAATCTCAACATTCATGCTCATGCTCCGATTGTACAATACCTATGCCCTACAGTAGCTTATATTTTACTGAGAAAGACTACCTGACAAGGCATAATGTGATAAGGGATGTAATGAAGTTCTGAGTTTTGTGCACAGACCTCATAGGGAGGAAAGGGAGAGTGACAAGATCTATGAGACTCAAAGAGTTAAATTTTCCCAGCTTGGAAAGAAAGACCTGCAATTTCAAATTCTAATAATCTTCCTCTGGGAGAAGCATCAACAAGTTTTGCATTATATTTATGCTACATAGCACCCTTTGTGCATGGTCTTTAGTCCTGCCTTTCCTGCATCTTTTCCCACAAAGACTGTCCTTGACCACCAACAGAAATGAATTTGATTTCTCTAATGCAGAAGGTAATTGGATTTTTTCTTTATTGAATGCATCCCTTTAATGACTGTCTCTGCTCCTGCCAATTTAGCTGCAAGTGACCTGACATTGATCTGATGATATGACTTAAAATAAAGAGTTGGAGCTGGGGAGTGAAAAAGACCAGCTGTCTGGCATCAGAAAAAAAAAAAAAAAATGTGTGTGTGTGTTGTGTGTGTGTGTGTGTGTGTGTGTGTTTCTTTCTTTTTTTTTTTTTTTTGCCTCATCTTGTCATTTTCCTGAGAAAATTCTTTATCCTTCAATGTCATTTTTACAAAACATGATGCTATAATTATTGGTCATATAGCAGCAGATTGCCTTCTTCTAGAAAATATAATAAGTATTTCTCAGAAAGTGCCCTGGAGAAAACATTGAAAATTGAATAAAATCTACACAGTAATCATTCTGTTCCTTGGAAATATTTATTACCGTGTAGACTTTTTTTCTGGAACAGGGTGAATATTGCTGAACAGAATTAATTAAATCTTTTAAGCTGGTATAACATGAAATATTTATTAAAGTATTTACTTAACCTTGAGGTTTTGTATAAATAAATAAAAATGGACACAAGACTTGCTATTCAAGAAAGTTACAAAGGAGTAGTGGATGAAATTGTTGTTTGGAAGAATAACAATTCCTCAAGGGAAGGTATGATATAAAACTCTATGCCCAAGAATACATGCGATTTAAATTTTTCTACTTTTGCTTTTATTCACTTTTTAGTAACAGTGTAACTCACTTGATTCATGGTTATTTTTAATTTAATTTAATTTTTATTTATTTTGAGAGAGAGAGAGAGAGACAGCGTACATGAGGGAGGGTCAGAGAGAGAGGGAGAGAGAATCATAAGTAGGCTCCATGCTGTCAGCACAGAGCCTGATACGGGGCTTGATCCCATGACCTGCGATGAAATCCAGAGTCAGATGCTTAACTGACTAAGCCACCCAGATGCCCCATGGTTAAATTTTATTCTCTCATCTCCCTTTGTTCATTTTGACAAATATGAATTTTATTTGATTGAAGATACAATGCATGTACCTTAGAGTAAGAAAGTAAAAAGTTGTAATTTTAAATTGTTGGGAAGAAGAAAATAGATGAGAAAATCATAAATTTTTTTAAAAAGTGAAATCAATGTTGTTCCCTTTTGAATTTTAAATGTTAGTTGCATTCACAATTATCAATATAATTAATGATTTCAAAAAGTTAACTGAGGATTCGTATTAAAACTATTTATGGCATTTGTTGATTTGAAGATTCAAAGCTACCTCACACAAAATGATTGTAAGCCCTATGTTAGAGCTGGCATAAATCTGCAGTGTTACTCCATGAAGACCAGTGAACTTCCTTTGGTTCTCATCAACCAGGAGTAATGTGGGAGTCCTAGTCCAAGAAATTATGTTGAGAAAGAATATAAAGAATTAAGACTGAATATCTCCTGGAGACTGGGCTCCTTAACCTCTGTTCTGATTGCATTTTAAATGAGCCTGTGTTCTTGCATGCTATGAATGTTTCCAGAGACCATTTCTTGGATGTTGTATAGCACAATAAGATGGGCTTGCTTGAGAATTGATGTGCCTTCCACAGAAAGTCTAGTACTGAAGGTGTCATTGATCCAGAAGGACTCCCCACCGAATCAAAATCTTTCACCATAAATGATTAAATCTCACCCATTCCAGGTCAGGCCATTGTTGGAAGTTACATGTGAGTGCAATATTATATTAACACCAAGAAAGAAGTATTTTTTAATGGATGATGAAAATTCTTCCTTACTCAATTCAGTATATCTGATTCCATATAAATTTTCTTAATTTTGAATTGGCCCTATTTGAATTTGAATGTCATTAAATAAAAATCCAATTAATGAGGAGTGCCTGGGTGGCTCAATGGGTTAGGTGTTCGACTGTTGGTTTCAGCTCAGGTCATGATCTCGCTGCTTGTGGGTTCAAGCCCTGCAGTGGGTTCTGTACTGACAGTGCAGAGCTTGCTTGGGATTTTCTCTTTTCCTTTCTCTCTGCCCCTCTCATGCTGATGTTCTCTTTCTCCCTCTCAAAATAAATAAATAAATAAATAGATAAATAAATAAATAAATAAATAAATATCCAATTAATGGAACAATATCTTCTTCTCTTGAAGGGAAGGTAGATTTTCTGGAAAAAGGAAGAAGTGTGTGTTTGTGTGTGTATACACATACACCAAATATGTTTTCCTTTATTAGAGGAAAGAAAGAAATTCACTACCCATCCCATCAGATTTTTAAAAATGCTCTTATAATAGGTTGTGTATAATACTTTGGACATTTCCTGAAACCATTAATGTGGGATGTGGCCAATGAGAAATTTATTTTGTTAATGCATTTTTAAAAACAAACATTTATATCAAATCATTTTGCTATTTTTTCTTTAGGCAAATATTTTGCAGTCTTTTATATAAAAGAACCTTAGCTATTCAAAGGGATATAGTGACAAATCTTCACCTTTAAGGATTTTAAAGCCTAGTGGAGGGAGAACAAATGTACATAAGTAAGTCAAATAGAAAGTAGAAAGCAATAAGGGACATCGGAAAGGTGGATCCAGAACTAGTTGGAGGGGCAGTGAGGGCATCACAGTGGTGATGTGACTTTGCCTAGGCCTCAGAAGATGGGCAGAATCTGCAGGTGAGAAAGAGAGGTAGAACATTTTTGGAAAAAGATGTAGGACTGCAGATGGCATGGAGGTGGGACAATGAATGCTAGGCTATTAAAATATGCTGTAAAACTGGGTCAAGTCCCATTCCTCACATAACATTGAAAAAAAAAACAGAGACAAAGGAAGTAATATTTTGACTAGTGATACAGTTAATAATCTATACATACAAAGAAATATTTAGATTTTGGAGTTTCTGATTTAGACAAGCAAAAAGTATGGTATTTTATTTGTTATGTATGTTTTGCTTCTATGAAGAAGTTCATGGTATCTTAAAGATGCCTTCTCATGTAAGGTAATCTTGATCGATGTTTTTAAAAAAGTCTCAGGGGCGCCTGGGTGGCTCAGTCGGTTAAGCGTCCGACTTCGGCTCAGGTCATGATCTTGCGGTCCGTGAGTTCTAGCCCCGCGTCAGGCTCTGTGCTGACAGCTCAGAGCCTGGAGCCTGCTTCATATTCTGTGTCTCCCTCTCTCTGACCCTCCCCTGTTCATGCTCTGTCTCTCCCTGTCTCAAAAATAAATAAACATTAAAAAAAATTAAAAAAAAAAGTCTCAGTACTTGATGTGTTAGACGACCTTCAATCTGCTCATTCATTTTGTAAAGTCAAATGAACTGCAAAAAAAATTGAACTGAGGAAATATATTCTTCTTAATTTTATCTCTGTATATGTTTAAGTGTTAAAATACTTACATTTTCTCAATAAAGCGTAAGTTATATCCATATTTAAACCTGAATGTAAGATTTCTGAAAGTGCTAAATAAGTTCCTTTTTGTGGCTTCAGGTCACTGATATGATGCTTCAGGACAAACCCTATCCTGATTGGGGAAAATCTGCAAGAGCTTTCTGGAAGAAAGGAAATGTTAGGATCATTTTATTCTGGTAAGAGAGTGTTTCATTTATCGATTTTTAGCCTTCCATCATTCACAAAGAACTTGAGCTGGATGTAGTTTTTTTAGATATATAGAATTCTATGTAGAGAGCCATTTCTAGTGGATATTATGCTCCATTAAGATGATTAAAACCATAATCCTAATTATCTTATGAATTACTTTCTGCTTACACATTGTTGCATATGCACATTTTCAAGAGATACATTTACTAATAAAATAATACGTATTTTACCAGAGGTAAGTAAGTTTTTTATTCAGCAAAAACAAGCTATAATTTTCATCAATGAAATCTGCCATAAAAATGTCTCCAGTAAATTCTAAATTTCCAGTACACTTGACAGGATATAATTTTGCTTTGAAGAAGTTGTACAGAGAGGGAACCTATTTACAAATCACATCTGGCTCATTGGCATTCCTTCTTTACGTAATTTCCTTTAGCTCTCCAGACCAATCATTGCAATTAAAAAAAAAATCCATGTCTTATGGAACTTTGTTGTTTGTAGAGTCAATACTATTGATGTGTAATTGAAGAAGTTTAAACAGAAGATATAAGAATAGACAGTAAGAAGGGCAGTGGCCAACTACAGATTCAACCTAATATTTGAAAAGGTGTGCACTAACACACACAGAGTGTTGGAATGGATGATCACTTGTGCCTGATAAATTCCACCCTGCTCACCTGGCTTTTGAAATGATAGAGAGAAAAAAAAGTTATTTGTTCTTAGATTTAATTCTGGGGGTTTATTTCTTCTTTTCATGTACAAACTATAAAAATCATGGGGCAAAATAAACATTCTAAGCCATCTTTGTGCTTTAACACTAGAATTAAATGTTGGTAGAGATATATGGCATTCTGAACTCAATTCTTAGAGGTAAACAAAATGTATTTCAAATAGTGTTGTAAAAATGAGTATGATTTTGTAGACTTTTTTTATACCTTGTCTCTATGAGTCAAGTGTGGCCTATTTTTATGGTGCATTTGACCTTCATATTTTTTTTTCCTGTGTGAAAGCTCCCCATGTAGCTTGTCTGAATAATACATAATATAATAACTATAGGAAATATTTGAAGATATGTTTTGCTCCAACCACTATGCTAAGTATTTAACATTCTATGTATTTACTCATTTAATCCTGACAACCCTATAAGGTAGGCATTATTATTATAAGCATAGGTCTCTGACTGCAGAGACCCATTTATTAATCATTACACTAGACTGCCTCTAGGAGAACAGATGATACATCAGTGTGCAAATTTCCAAATGATTACCCTTAATCCTTTTTTAGGTAATGGTCCTCTATAAGAATGTGATATTCTGGGGAGTCATTCTATCCTATAGAATTCTCTATAGAGGTTTTAAGAATCATAATTTAAAAGAAGATAGACACTAATATTAAAAGATTTTATGGGCTACCTATCTTAAAACAATATTAATTTACTATGGTTACATACATTTTCTATTATCTAATGCATCTTCAAAGGCAGGCTGCTGGTTATTGTTCAATATGGCCAGTTACTCAGGTCACATGCATACTATTTGCAAAAGTGAGCCATGCATACAGTAATCTCAAGACCCCTCTGATTGTCATTAGCTACTCTTAATTGCAATTGCTGTTTCAGAGGCGAGGAATCCATACTGGATTATTCCTTAAGCATCTTAGTATGTTTTCCTTGAACATTATTACTCAGGTCTATATATTACCAATTGCTCTTATACAAATGGGTTTATTTTTGACAAATGTGATAACATAGCTACAATGGATAACCTAAAGCATATTTTAAATGTTATAAAAATAATTTAATTAGTCACTGACAGATAATATTCTTGAATGGAGAGCAATTCAGTTCAATAAATTCACACTCTTATAGTCATTATTTTTGTAAAATTATTGATTATTAGATAATATATTTGAGACATGATTTTTTTTGTTGTATCTCAAAAGTGGTATTTCACATCATGGAGAACATAAAATAACGAGGAAAATTTAAAAGCTACTCTAAAAATATTTTTCCTATTTTATCCATTTCCATACAGTTAGATTATCTTGTCAACAGTTTTCATGGTTTTAAAAAGGGAAAATCTGATGCAAAAAGTTGAATATGGAAATTATGTGGGAAGTAATGAAATCTTCTGTTTTGTTCATACTTTTTGGATAAAAGGGATTTAGCAAGTATAAAGGGAATTTGTTTTTTTAGCTCTAGGAGATAACATACAAAAATCATTGGCAAGGTTTCAAATGTAACAAAAGATGGTATTTACACACTGTGTGTTACCCACTCAAAAAGAGGTATTTTCTTTTGGTTTTGCCTCAGTTAAGGGAACAGTGATGAGTGTGGACAGCCTGTACTGGAGAAGAAATTTTGCAAAGAAAGTTTTCCTAAGTTGCAGTGTGATTATGTGCAGCATTTTTAGCAGTACGACATGCCATTTTGTTCTGGTAAACCTACCTTTTACCTACATGTAGCTGCTTTAATTCACAGATGTCTGTCAGGTA
>NC_064809.1:69551205-69583313 GCF_023721935.1 Panthera uncia
TGTCTCTTTCTGTAATTGTGCAAAGACAGAGCTGCTATAGCACACGGGCTTTTATGCCGGGGGTGAGACTAAAGTGATTGTATTTGAAAATACTAAATGGGAAAGGGAAGAATATTTATAGAACTTCCCTTCCAAAATCCCTTTCTCAGCCCTTTTGATAATTAAAAAGAACAAGATCTAAGAATTTAAATCCTAGATTAATTCCATACACTGTTCTATTTTACAGAAGGGTTATGAAAAATCATTTCCACTCACTTGTATCTGAAGCAAACATATGCATAACCAGACATAAAAAAAAATCCAAGTAATATACACCTGAAACTAATGTAACATTGTGCACAGGCTGTGCTTTAATAAAAATAAATTTAAAAAATATTAAAATCAAGTAATACGATATTTATGTTAGCTCCTATTTCCCCATGTTATTTGTTCTCTAGTGACACAATTTGTATGCTTTTGATGGGAAGCATCTTGGGATAATATTTTCCAAAAGCTTAGCTTTATTTAAAAATATAAGGGAGACAGTCTTCTGCGATGAGTAGAGGAATTGGCAGAAGGAGGCATTGGAAAATCTGGTGTTCATTAGGGCTTCACAATTACTCCAGTACTTTGCCTTCCAGACACAGGAGGGTTTTGCACTTTTCTGCCCCCTCTGACCACATGACTTGCTTTGGCGAATTAAAATGTGAGTGAAAGTGGCACGTGCCACATGTAGGTAGAAGCATTTAATTGTCAATGAGAAGCACTGAAGGGAGCTCATTTCTCGTAGCAACTGAAAGTTTACATCTAGCTGGAGCCCTCGTCATTCACCTTCCCTGAATGACCAGTGTAAACCAAGCATTCTTAACAACACAGTGATCATATAGTGTGAGTGAGAAATAATCCTTTGCAGATGTTAAGGCCCTGAGATGTGGGGATTGTTTGAAACTGCATCCTGCTGAATATAGAAATTGATCCAAGAAGTTAAGTGTTGCTACAACAGGAGGCTGAAATTTTTGTCTTAAAGGCTGGACAGCAAATGGCAAAAAAGAAAAAAAAAACTGATGTTTGAGGCTGGAAAAATGGTAATACAGGTGTTATAGTGGCAAAGAATTTGGTAAAAACTGTGGTCTGTGATTACTTAGATGCTCCAGGAGAACTTGGAAAATTCTGCAAGTGTTATAATATGTTAGTAATGTTAGTAATGTTAGTGATGTGTTAGCACTGTGTTGCTCTGTGCACGGGTGTACAACTGTTCACTTCCATTCCATTTTTTTTGGGGGGTTATTAGTATCTTTATATTTGAAAAAACTACTTTACCTAGTGCTCTAATGGTTTGGGTAGACATCTCTTGATCATGATTATTCTTAATTCTTAACTGGGAAACAAACTATTTTTTCCTTTTTTGAATATCGTGGTCATCAGTAAAGTCTAGCAAAATTGTTTAACTTTCACCAGACAAAAGCTAATCAAGAAATTATTATCTTAATATACATGGTCTGGGTGAGTAACATGATAACAATAAAATATAATAAAGTAATAAAAAGACCTAAGAATCAGTGGAAATGTCAGTCTGACGAGTTTGGTAATAGCTCCCTAACATGCAATTAGATGTACGCCCTCTATGACTACTTTTGAGTTTTCTTTCTTTTTTCTTCAAAAGGGATGGGCTTTGTCATTCTCTGTGATCCTTTTCAGCTCTATAATGCTATTTTCTACTGTAAGATTAAAATATTGAAGAGTGAGTCATTCTGTTTGCTCCAGAGGGAAGAATATGGACTACTATAGTCTGAATGTTAGTGTCCCTCCAAAATTCATATTTTGAAATCTTAATGCCCTATAGGATGGTATTAGAAAGTGAGGCCTTCAGAAGGTGCTTGGGTCATGAGGGTAGATTCCTCATGAATGGGATTAGTGCCTTTATAAAAAAGACTTCAGAGGGGCACCTGGGTGGCTCAGTTGGTTGAGCGTCCGACTCTTGGTTTCTGCTCAGGTCACAATCCCAGGGTCATGGGATTAAGCCCCCCCATTGGGCTCTATGCTGAGCATGGAGCCTGCTTAAGATTCTGTCTCCCTCTCTCTCTCTCCCTTTGCCCCTCCCACCTTCATGAGCGCGCGCGCGTGCACGCGCACGCACGCACACACACGCACACGTGCTCTCTTTCTCTCTAAAAATTAATTAAATTAAAAAAAGGTTCCAGAGAGACCACTAGTCCTCTCCCCCATGTGAAGAACAGTGAGAAGACATCGGCTATGAACCAGGAAGGGAACCTTCAGCAAATTCTGGTGCCTTGATCTTAAACTTTCCAGCCTTTGAAATTGTGAGAAATACATTTCTGTGGTTTATAGGCCGCCAGTCTGTGGTATTCTGTTATAGTAGGCCAAGCAGACTAACATATAGGCTAATGAATGTAAGCCACATGGAAGCAGATTTAGATTCATGTCCCTAATAATGTCAGCCTCTCAATGCTGAGTGAGCTTGCCTGATGAAAGGCTGGGTTTCCTGTCAGTAGAAGTATTCCAGCAAAGGCTAGATAATCTATCAGGGATGCAGTAGAAGGATTTTCACATTCAGGGAGACAAAAAGGGAATCACTTCTAAATTTTCATCAAACCTACCGATTCTATGACTCTACATGTTTAACTAGAAAAGTATTACATTTTATTTGCTTTATAATGGAGAGGATACTAATTATAATTTAATATGTTCTGTATAATTCCATTATAATTATAAGGAAAATTTTTACATTAGACAAAAATTCATGAAAAGTTCTGGAACAACTATAGTATGCAAAACCCTTTGCCTCACTTTTCAAATAATAAATTAGCCTGTATCTTTTTTCTGGATGAATTTTGTCTTCTGGCCTTCAGCTTTCCTTCCATCTCAACGTGTCTTGTTAAGCAGTTGCCTATCTTTAATTAAAAGCTGCCTCTGGAACTGAGGAAAAGCATAATAACATTTCAAGCCCAAATCAGGTAATTGTACCTATTGAATCAGTCACCTTAATTTTAAACACTGCACAAAGTTAACAGGATCCATTTAAGTGTGGCTGTTTCTAAACAGAGAGATCCAAGGATATATTTCAAATGGTTCTCTTGCTAGATGTAAGTTTTCTACTTCTGGATAAAAAGGTGATTGATGTTGCATTACTGTCTTGTCACATTATTGTCATATTATTTGGAGATTTTCATTTAAAAAGTGAATTCATTTATGCATGATAGATGTAACTCCCCGGCATACATTTATACCTGCATGTTAACACAATCACGTGCCCTCCCAGACTTAATTTTGCTGAATTTAGAACGTATGTTTTTATTAACTATTTAAGTAAATACTTATTAAGTGCTGAATGCAATGTAAAATAGTGGTTAAAAGCACATAGTCTGGAGCCTGCTGCGTGGCTTTCAGTCCTGGCTTTGCTACTTACTATTGTGTATTAGTTATTATTTTGTTTTAAATGGTATTATGTTTGCTGTTACTTGGCATCAGGTGGTCTCTGTGGCACTGAGAATATAACTTTGAAAGAGAAAATGACTCTTGACAACATAATTTTCTGTCTGATGAGAAATACAGGGTGTTGAGGGGTCAGGCAAAGCCAGCCTTGGGTGTGGGTGCCATGACGTGGTGCTAAGAGAGCTCCAGGGATTGTTTTGTAAATGAACTAGAACCTCAGTGTCATCTCAGGATAAGCTGGAGTCAGGTGAGAGGAAACATGGCGGTTGGTTACGGGAGTGAGGCAAAAGGAAAGTTCAAGGGTAGCACTGAATGTTTAGGCTTAAGCAACTGCACAGATGGTGATATTATTGACTGAGATAGGGCATTGTGGTAGAGGAGTAGGTCTTGTGGTGGGGGGGGGGGTGAGGGGGTGGGAGGTGTGTAATAAGCCCAGATCTGCAGGATGAGATACAGTAAAACCTTGATTTGTGAGCATAATTTGTTCCAGAATCATGCTTGTAATCCAAAGCATTTGTATATCAAAGCGAATTTCCCCATAAGAAATAATGGAAACTCAGAAGATTCATTCCACAATCCAAAAATTTTCATAGAAAATGATTACAATACTGTAATATAATACAAAATAATAAAGAATATACAAAATATAAAGAAAAATAAATGATAACCTGCACTTACCTTTGAAAATCTTCATGACTGGTGTGAGGGAGACACAGAGGAGGGTTATTGTGTAGGATGACTTTTACCATCACTAACAGAATCATTGCTATCTCTTGGCTCAATAGAACCTTTTTAAAAAAAAATTTTTTTTAATATATGAAATTTATTGTCAAATTGGTTTCCATACAACACCCAGTGCTCATCCCAAAAGGTGCCCTCCTCAATACCCATCACCCACCCTGCCCTCCCTCCCCCCCCCCATCAACCCTCAGTTTGTTCTCAGTTTTTTTTTTTTTTTATTTTTTTTTTTAACGTTTTATTTATTTTTGAGAGAGGGAGAGACAGAGCATGAACAGGGGAGGGTCAGAGAGAGGGAGACACAGAATCTGAAACAGGCTCCAGGCTCTGAGCTGTCAGCACAGAGCCCGACGCGGGGCTCAAACTCACAGACCGCGAGATCATGACCTGAGCTGAAGTCGGCCGCTTAACCGACTGAGCCACCCAGGCGCCCTGTTCTCAGTTTTTAACAGTCTCTTATGCTTTGGCTCTCTCCCACTCTAACCTCTTTTTTTTTTTTTTCCTTCCCCTCCCCCATGGGTTTCTGTTAACGTTTCTCAGGATCCACATAAGAGTGAAACCATGTGGTATCTGTCTTTCTCTGTATGGCTTATTTCACTTAGCATCACACTCTCCAGTTCCATCCACGTTGCTACAAAAGGCCATATTTCATTTTTTCTCATTGCCACGTAGTATTCCATTGTGAATATAAACCACAATTTCTTTATCCATTCATCAGTTGATGGACATTTAGGCTCTTTCCATAATTTGGGTATTGTTGAGAGTGCTGCTATAAACATTGGGGTACAAGTGCCCCTATGCATCAGTACTCCTGTATCCCTTGGATAAATTCCTAGCAGTGCTATTGCTGGGTCATAGGGTAGGTCTATTTTTAATTTTCTGAGGAACCTCCACACTGCTTTCCAGAGTGGCCGCACCAATTTGCATTCCCACCAACAGTGCAAGAGGGTTCCCGTTTCTCCACATCCTCTCTAGCATCTATAGTCTCCTGATTTGTTCATTTTGGCCACTCTGACTGGCGTGAGGTGATATCTGAGTGTGGTTTTGATTTGTATTTCCCTGATAAGGAGCGACGTTGAACATCTTTTCATGTGCCTGTTGGCCATCCGGATGTCTTCTTTAGAGAAGTGTCTATTCATGTTTTCTGCCCATTTCTTCACTGGGTTATTTGTTTTTCGGGTGTGGAGTTTGGTGAGCTCTTTATAGATTTTGGATACTAGCCCTTTGTCTGATATGTCATTTGCAAATATCTTTTCCCATTCCGTTGGTTGCCTTTTAGTTTTGTTGGTTGTTTCCTTTGCTGTGCAGAAGCTTTTTATCTTCATAAGGTCCCAGTAATTCACTTTTGCTTTTAATTCCCTTGCCTTTGGGGATGTGTCGAGTAAGAGATTGCTACGGCTGAGGTCAGGGAGGTCTTTTCCTGCTTTCTCCTCTAAGGTTTTGATGGTTTCCTGTCTCACATTCAGGTCTTTTATCCATTTTGAGTTTATTTTTGTGAATGGTGTGAGAAAGTGGTCTAGTTTCAACCTTCTGCATGTTGCTGTCCAGTTCTCCCAGCACCATTTGTTAAAGAGACTGTCTTTTTTCCATTGGATGTTCTTTCCTGCTTTGTCAAAGATGAGTTGGCCATACGTTTGTGGGTCTAGTTCTGGAGTTTCTATTCTATTCCATTGGTCTATGTGTCTGTTTTTGTGCCATAAAAAATTTCTTTATTAAGTTTATTGTGAATGGGGAGGGGCAGAGAGAAAGGGAGAGAGAAAATCCCAAGTATGCTTCGTACTGTTAGCACAGAGCCCAACGACGTGGGGCTTGAACTCGTGACACTGAAAGATCATGACCTGAGCTGAAATGAAGAGTCAGATGTTTAACCGACTGAGCCACCCAGGCACCCCAGAAACTTTCTTTTTGTGCAACTTTTACAAGGAACCTATCCAATGACACTAGCTTTGCCTCCTTTTGAGGATTTCTCAGAAATGTGACATTTCATTGTCATTAAACATATTCATCACTGGCACTGCTATAGGCTTATTTGGGTGGTGCTTTTCTACAAAATTTTGCACTGTTTCCCACATTTTACACATCTTCCTAATCTTATTCGAAGTGAGGGATTCCTCTGCCTTTTTCTCCTCCTCCTCTGCAGACGAGATGTAGATATAGACTTCTTATAAAACCTTGCAGTTTCAGCCACTTGCATACCTCATTCATACTTCTCAATGATTTCCTTCTTAACTTCCACAGTAATCATCTTCTTACCGCCTTTCTTTTAGACCTTTTTCTACATTGGGGCCATTGTATACGCTCGCACAGATGTTGACAACAGTACAATATTAATAAACTCTTGTCATATACTGTATCTAATGTAACTGGCAATAAGGCAGCAGAGGAAAGGGACTAGATCTGCAGGCAGCCTGACCTAGAATGAAGCAAAGCTTACCTAAGCTTACTCTTGTATGGAAAAGCCAAGGACTGTCCACAGGTGCTTTGAAGTGACAAAAACTACCCTAGTGACAGGTGTAGGTACTTTCCAACATTCTAAAAAATCACTGATCTACCAAACGCTGTGGCCTGAGACCCAGCATCCAGGCATGGGAGATGATAACCCACAATCCTGCAGAGAGGGAGAGGGAGGGGGGAGAAAGAGAGAGAGAGAGAGAGAGAGAGAGAGAGACAAGGAGAGAGAAGAACCATTGTCTCAGTTGTGACCATGTGACATTCAGCATCATGTACTACTCGTATTGCAAGACATCACTCGTTTATCAAGTTAAAATTTATTAGAAATGTTTGCTTGTCTTGCAGAACACTCACAGAACAAGTTACTTGCAGCCCAAGGTTTTACCGTCTCTTATAGAATATAGTGAATGGTTTTGCAACAGCATTGTATGATAACAGATGGTAGCTACACTTGTGGTGAGCATAAAATAACGCTATGCACTTGCCGAATCTCTATGTTGTATACCTGAAACTAACATAACATTGAATGTCAACTATACTTCAATTAGAGAAGGGGAGAGAGAGAGAGAGAGAGAGAGAGAGAGAGAGATACTTAATAAACAATTCTTTGTATACATCTGAAGCTGCAGAATGAGGGAATGAAGTCCAAGACAGAAATATTACTAAAGTTTGTATTTCAGTTTATATTTTTACTCTCATGTAGATGTTGTTATCTACATGCATATGGTTTTTGAAGGAATGTGAGTCGATGTTGAGTGAGAATAAAAGATCTATGATAAAACCTGTAGAGCTCTTTTATCTGGGAACAGGCAGAAGAAGCATCTATAAAGAAGTCAGAGAAAGAGAGGACAGAATGAAAAATATGAAAAGGGGCCAGGAGAAGAGAGAATATCACGAGATAGAGAAACATCAGCAGTCAAATGCTGGATGTCTAACAAGCAAGGTCAAAATGCAAAGTGTCTCTGGTGTTTTGCTGGTGACCTCAGCAGGAATGCTTTTCTGGAATATTGCACTATCAGCCAGACCTGTACTGGGTCAAGCTGTGATTAGGAGAGGAGGAAGTAGAACCAGGGAGTATAGTCAGGAGGTGAGAAAGAAGAATGAAGGGATGTCTATATATTTAGAAATGAATATTCTCAATGAAAAAATGAAATATTTACCGGTTTGCTATTTATTGATTTGTTCAGAGCATATTCATTTCTAAAAGAGAGCTCATTTCAAAGTATTTGCTGAACAGATATTGAACTAAATAAAGCTTCTTAAATTCTGTGGTAAAAATTTACTATGTGTGTAATTCTCATTCTTTAGTAGGAAGGTACAGTGTAAATAGTTCATAAGGTTTTAAATTAAAATACCTTTAAAATTTTAAAAGAAATGTACTAAAGTGGAAATGGTGATTAAATTCTCTACATATCTCTGCCTATATCACAGTACTTGAGAGCAAGAATGACCTCTTACTGTTTTCCAAGGACTTAGCACAGTGCCTGACACACAATAAGCATGAAGCACATTTTTGTGAAATTAATTACTTTGGTGAGGACCTTCAAATCTAACATACTCTATAATATTTCTGAAAAATTCTCTAGACTTCATTAAAATGATTAAATAGTAATTAAACATAAACATTTTCATTTAACATTTTCACATATACATTTCATATTCAGTTGATGCTTTACAAGAAAAGGTGTAATGTTTCTGAGTTGTTCTTTCTGAAAAATGTTTAAAAATATTTAATTTCAGTACTTTAAAAAGTCATTTAAAAAAAGAAAATAAAAAGTCATTTTGGTTCCAAATTACATACTTTACCTACAACTAGAAATTCCATTAAAATACTATGAGATGTATAACCACAATGACATAATTCCAGCCCCTACTGACCCTGAACATTTTTATCTTCTGATCTTTTCCTTATTTCTTAAAGGTAAGTGAGGTTTAAGGAAAAAGAATTAAATAAGCTGGTCTTAAACTGCTTAATAGTGCCTCTATCATAGGCCTTTATTCCAATTGCTAAAACCTGAAATAGCAACATTGAGCCCAAGAGTAATCCTTGGATTTATGAATTTTCGAAAGAAAAATGCCCTTCAATAAAGGCTTAGAAATACCGCATTAGATTTTCTGTATAACAAGAATTGGTAGAACAGTTATTCCTCTTTAGTTTTAAATCTGCTGGTTGAATGGAGTACTCCCCTGAGCCACAAGGCCTAAGTCATACTTATTAAGTTTCTAAAGTATAGGTCATGATTTCAAAAAACTCCCTTGAGTTTGCATATAATGGTATAAATGCACAAAATTAAACTGGAAATCATAAATTCTAGAAGAAAGAAGGCAGCATTTAACCAAGTATAGTGACTTGACCCATTTCAGGAGTGTGACAATCTTTGCCTATCTTCACTGTTTCTCATGACACATGCCCCCCTCCACCGTCTCTAGTAGACTGAAGTTGCAAGGCTTTCATAGTAACAGAACTTCAGACATCCTACAACTTGACCTGTTAGAAAGCCCAGACGTTTTCTTTCTTGCTGTTTCCCCACAACTTGTAGGAACCATTGGTGGAATACTTTGAAGTATTTCTCTTCATCCTGCAAATGTTTACCAAGTGGCCACAGTGCAGAGGACTCAGAATGAAATGCTACTACAATAATGTGTTTTGGTGCACAGAAGCCCTCCTTAAAAAGAGTGTTTGCTTTTGTGTGCTTTGATCAAAACCTGCCTGTGAGAATTAAGATTTTCTGTTCAGGTGACAGTTACATCAGAATAGTGGTTATTCTTTACATAAATCATTCCAATCACATTGTCTGTCAGCTTTTTGTAGAATGAATGAGGAGTAACAAATCTCAGTGTCACCAAGGTACAGCTGGTTGTTTAGTACCCATTATTCACTGTGATTCACATCTGGTTCAGAGATTGGTGACCCACAAACTTAATTTTGTGGTACATTAGTCACTGTTGGAAACTCACAACTGATTGGTTTTCAAACCAGAATTGCTGGTAACTAATACTCCGATGTTCTCTGCAGGGCAACTTTTTCACCATCATCAAGTAGAAATGAATCATTGTTTACTTTGTGAGCCATTGATCAAAATTAAGGGAGGTGAAGACTGCAGGGGAGCGTTTATCCAAGACAAGTTGAGACTTGTGACAGTTCTCATCAATGGGTGGTTTCTTTCAGGGACCAGACTGCTACTGCTGTTGGTACCCTAATCCACTGTAAATTCTGCCTGCATGGCTGGTTCTGTAATGCCAGCTCTTATTTTCAGAATATTCTGTTCCTACATTTCCCCCCATTGGCCAGAGCTCCCTCGTGCTTTCTCTCTTTACAAGAAGGGATGGATGCACTAACTGTATTGAAGGTTGAAATGCTTTGATGTTCATTGTTGCACCCAAAATATATAAAGAACTTATAAAACTCAGCACCTAGAAAGAAAATCACCCTTTTTAATAATGGGCAGAAGACATAAGTATACATTTTTTCAAAGAAGAAATACAGATGGCCAACAGACATGTGAAAAGATGGTCAGCGTCACTCATCATCAGGGAAGTAGAAATCAAAACTACAATGAGATATCACCCCACAGCAGTCAGAGTGGCTAAAATTAACAACACAGGAAACAACAAATGTTGGCAAGGATGTGGATAAAGGGGAACCCTCTGACACTATTGGTGGGAATGCAAACTGGTGCAGCCACTCCGGAAAAAAGTATGGAGTTTCCTCAGAAAGTTAAAAATAGCACTACCCTATGACCCAGAAATTGTACTATGAGGTATTTACCCAAAGAATACAAACATACTAATTGGAAGGGATACATGCACCCTGTTGTTTATAGCAGCATTATCAACAGTAGCACCTAGGAAGCTTTTTGATGAGCTAGAAGTAGAATGTATAGGCAGGTGTCACAGATCCAATGAGGCACTCTGAGTTTGTTCTACATGTTTTGTTATTAATCTAAAGGTTAAATAAAATCTAATTATGATAGCTGGGCATATGAGTGGCCCACAAGGACCAGTGTATCTCCATGCATAAGCTGGACAAAGCTTTGCTATTGTCAGAAAAAAAAATACAAACTTTCCCCATTTATATTTGTTGACTATGTTAGGCACTCTATTGGGAAGGCAACAGTGGACAGAAAACATACATAGTTGTTGCCCTCCTGTAAGACTTACTTTCTTACCAACTAGACTGATGGTAAGACATAAATAAAGAAATAAGCAAATTTAAATAATTCCAAATAGTAATTTCTACAAAGGAAGCAAGTATCAATAACTATCCCTTTCTAGTTCTCTTTCTCATCAGGTCACATTTTTTGAAAGGGTTGTCCACACTCACTCTCCACTTGATTTGCCAATTACAGTGTCCTCTGTACTCCTATTCCATGGTAGTTTATTGCCATCATTTCTTCTGAATTTCAGCTTTTGTCAGATTTCTGTTGCAAAAACCAGCACTGTTTTTGGAAGTTAATCATGCATTGTTGACTTTGGCAGATCATCTTTTATTTAAGGTGAGCAGTTATGAAGGACATAGTTGAAAAGTAATATCTTGACCTTTTCATGATGCCCTTAAGTTAGACAATGAGGTGGAACTTTTTGTATATGTATTAGACATTGCATTATTTTAAAAATTATATATCTTTTTAACAAAATTTTCAGTTAATACCAGTATACAGACAGTTTATTTAGAGTCAGAATGACTCTTGTCTTTCCAAAGCACACATCAAAATATGGAACACAGGCCTCAAGAGGTAAAATAGGAATTTATAAGTAGGAGAGATGTGTTATATAAAATATGTACTAGCAACTGAATGTGTGTCTCTCCAGAATTCATATGCTAAAACCTAATGCCCATTGTGATGCTATTTGGAGGGGGTGCCTTTGAGAGGTGATTAGGTCATGAGAGTAGAGCCCTCATAAATAGGATTAGTGATCTTATAAAAGAAGCCCCAGAGGAGCGCCTGGATGGCTCAGTTGGTTACTCAGCTCATGATCTCAAGGTTCTGGAGTTTCCACCCCGTGTCAGGCTCTCTGCTGTCAGCACAGAGCCCACTTCAGATCCTCTGTCTCCCTCTCTCTCTGCCCCTCCCCCACTCATGCGCGCGCTCTCTCTCTCTCTCTCTCTCTCAAAAATAAATAATCATTTAAAAAAATAAAAAAATAAAAGAAGTCCCAGGGAGCTCGCTCACTCCTTCCACCATGTAGGACACAGTGAACGAAGATGGCTAACAATGAACCAGAAAGCAGGCTCTTACCAGATAGTGAATCTGCAGGTGCCTTGATCTTGGATTTCTCAGACTCTAGAACTGTGAGGAATAAATTTCCTTTATTTATAAGCCACCCAGTCTGTGGTATTTTATTATAGCAGCCCAAACAGCCTAAGACAGCACATCCAGCAAAAAATAATACTTTCAATATTTCACTGGTTTGGGTTACAAATCTTTTATTTTGAACTGTTTCCAACTTACAAAAAAGTTGTAAGAATAGTACAAAGAATTCCTGTATACTTTTCTTTTATGTTCCCCCACTGACAGATTTTTAAAGACATTTGCTTTATCATTCTTTCTCTCTCATTCACTATATAGTTATTATTTTCCTGATGTTGGTAATTGGACTGCAGTCATGTGAGACAATGCCCTTCTTTTAGGGAAGAATAAATATTTCATTGTATTTCCTAAAACTCTTCTTTTAGGAAAGTATAAATACTTTGTGATATTTTCTAAAATAAGGATATTTTCTGACATTACCACAGTCTAATTGTCATAATCTGGAGATTAATATTGCTATAATACTTGAATTTATGGACCTTATTCAAAGCTTGTCAGTTGTCTCAAAAATGTTCTTTATAGGACAAATAATAAAAAAGATAAATAATAAAAAATAAAAAGACTTTTTTATTTTCATCTGATTCAGTACTTCAGGACAGAAACATGCATATATTTAGTTGTCAAGCTTCTTTAATCTAGAACAGAACACTTATATTTCATGAAGCTATTTTTTAGATGTGTAGTCTTTTGCAGATGCTGAAATAAACTATTTTCATTCAATGATGAAAAATTATTAAAACTCTTTCAAGATTTGATGAGCCTTAGACAACACATAATATAGTATGAATATTTTATATATATCCAGGCATTTAGGAATTGAAGATATTCTTAGCTTAACACATTTTCATTTTGAATCAGTGAACTTTTGAAAAGTAAATGTTGCTTTATGCCAATATTCTTTAAGCCTGTCCTTCTATTTGTTTTATGTAGTTTAGAATCAGCAATACTTTAAACAAGTGTTCTGTAAGCTCCAAAAATAGAGTCCACTGGGCTAGAATTGACCATGAGTTCCATTTGGAAATGGAATATTACCAAAAGGGATTATGGTAGTCATGAAAGTAATCATGGAGGAAGGTGTATTTAATTAGGCCCTTGGAGAAAGCTGAGGTCAAGAAGAGGCAGAGAGAAGCAGAAACATCACATGACAGAAGGTCCAGCAAGAAGTAACAAGCAGTTTGTATCCCAGACCCAAATGGGTACCTGGCAATAAGAAAACCTTTTTCTTCCCTTAAGAACCTTGTCTCACAGGGCTGGGTTTCAGAGCAGGAACTTCCCACGGTTCTTAGAAGCACTGAGGTTCTGAGCAGGTAGATTATACACAGTGACTTACCTAAAAAGGTAAGACTGCTTTCTGGGAACTGTCAAAAGCCTCTTGATCATAACTGGGTTCCAAACTCAGAACTAAACAAGCAATAGTGTTGGCATAATGGGATTCACCTAGAACTGAGTCAAAGATATTTAGTCCTCTAACCTCCAATGAGAGACACATATTTACATGTTAGGCTTTTATTCCCAGCTGTGCCATGAAAATCTGCATTTTCATGGTTCTCTTGCCATGTTTTCTACCGTGAGTTGAGTGAAGAGACTGTTTTGTTTTGCTCAGTATTCCCAGGGTGTACTAGGTATTTAATAAATATTTGTTCAATTGCTGATGCCAGAATAAATGAGTAAAATCTTTCTTGGTAAACAAACTAGAATCTTCTTATTTATTTATTTACTTATGGAAAGTTGCTCTGGAATGAGGACATCCTAATGGGCAGGGTTTGTCTGTACAAGTAACCTCCATTTTGTCCTTTCACGGTTCACCCTCCTGTTGGGGTGTCTTACTGTCATTACTGCTACCATCACCACAACCTGGGCCAGGCATAATTGGAAACATATTCTTTATTTCTCTTTATCATAATTAATACAGTAAAAAACTATTTTTAGAAAATCAGCACTAACCATTAAAAACAGAACAAAAAAGTATTTTAAGAATGTATAGATATCATGCACACAGACTGATATTCTATATACAGGTCTGTAATCCTCTACTGTCTTCTCACATCAGGCATCTGAACAATTTCAGGGACTTTTTACCTTTTTCTATTTGCTGCTCTGCCTGATTCTTTGTGGTTCAGGCCACCTCATTTCTGGTTGTAATGGAATCTTTCCTGAATAAGTCTGGTACAATGCTACAATTACCTTTCCAGGATAGGTCTGAGTTACTGACACACTGTGGTGATCAATCCTGCTCTCCAAGTATTACAAATGAACAATACGGGAGCCCAAACCTACATGTAAGAGTTAGCAGTAGCTTCGAGTCATTTCTGTTTGATTCTCAGCCATGTTATCTTCTCCATCATTGTCTCGCTATTGAAATAGCCTTACAATTCTATTCCAAAATGACTACAATTTATTGAATACTTCTTGTGTGCCTCATATTGGGTCCTTCACCGTCATTGTTTTAGTTAATCCACACCACCATGGTAATCATTATTATCTGTATTTTAAAGATGAAAGCCTGTGACTGAAAGAGGTTGCATAGCTGGTGAACAACAAAGCTGGAATTCGATGGTGGGCAGGCTGACTTCAGAACCTGCATGATACTGCACAGAGTGGCCTCACTCATTCCAAGATTTTAAGACATTTACTACATTTAACAATGATTAGTTTTATTTTTCACATATGTAGAGCCCAACAATCCTTTGAGTATATCTACCTATGTTCTAATATCCTCCTATTATTGGCAAAGAAATTGAAACAAAAGTCCAGTGACCTACCAAAGGCCACAGAATTAATTAATGTCTCTGTGACAATGAGGACTCAGGGCTATTGGCTCCTGGTTTAATATTCTTTTTACTGTATTGCATTGCCTCCCTATATTCTTTTTAAAAAAATCGATATAATTCAAACTAAAAGAATTTGCCAATGATTGGATATGTTGAGATAACAGCTCTTGTAAGCCAATAGTAATAATCAGAACATTCTGTGTAGTTTAAATTGATGTAATTGTATATCATTTTCTCTCAATTACTGGAATTAGGCAAGAAAAAGATGTATAATATATAGTTTAATATGCCAATAAAGCATGATGTATTAAGAGAACCTTCACTTAAGTTCTCATATGAAAAGCCAATTGCTGTTTTTCTTATTTTATCTTCAGATGTTTCAAGGTCCTGATTTCTTCAAAACATAATTTTCAAGGTTGAAAATAAAGATTTAAGTCGATATCCTAAATTCTGGCACTAAGAACCACCACAAAACCCCAGAATTTTACCTGGGAACACTAGAAGTGAAAAGATATTAAATATTACAGCTGGTCAAGGACTCTACTCCTGAGAAAATAGCAAGTTAAACATTCCTGCACAAAATATCTGCCAGAGAGAGAATATTCCAACATTGATTGTAAGAATGACTAGGTGATACCTAAATTTTTTTGCATTCTAAAATTCTGTAATTCTGCATAGACTGTTTTCTTGTGTAAGGTTATCTATGTGTTTGGACAAGGCATGAATTGCTCAGAATAATGATTAAAGCAACTCGAATTAACATCCTAAGGAAATGTGAGTTTGAGCATGCTGATTTTATGGAGCACTGTCCAGACATTAAATATCCTGTGTTTTGGCAGGATATTTAATGACATGAGATGTGGAGAAAAAATATGCTGATCTAAGTAACTTTGGTAAAAAGTGTTTTGACTGGGAACTAAAAGACTAAAGACAAAGGGAACAAGACATAAACAACTGTATTCTAGTTGGTAAAGTTACTTCTCATGAGGATATGGGTTAACAGTTCTGAGTCTGTTTTACATACATGCTGGGGTTGATCAATGAATAAATGAATGGCAGGTGGTGGAAGCCAAATTTCTCACTGTAGAAAAGGGAGGTTACTGATTAACCGGGGAGTTGGAGCTGGCTACAATGAACAGTGTGGTACTGGATTAGAGTCAGAAACCTCAACATAAGTTCGCGGTTGGCCTTGTAGAGATAAATGGATACTTACAGAAATAAGATTAAATATTGCATTTATAGGTGAAAATGAGTATACATATTTCCTAGTTTTGTGTGCAGAGATGGCTTAGACAGAATGACAGTCTGGTAGTAGGTGCCCAAATCTTGGGCAACTTTGACCAACAAAATAAATGAAATAGTACTAGATTGTAATCCATAGTATCAAATAAATATCCATGAGTCCACACTAATATAATAAATGACTGAATAAACAGAGAAGAGAGAAATCTCCCATATGGGAGAATTATAAGTAATTTATATAGATACTCTTCCTTTCGAGATAGTGAAGCTTAACTCCTCACTCCTTGAGTATGGGCTAAATTTTGTGACTTGCTTCCAAAGAATAGGAAGTAATACAATAGTATGGAAAGGAGGTTAAAAAAAAAAAAGTAACCTTATCATGGAGAAATCTGGCAAACATCACCTGGCCAGGGCCAGTTATTCAAGTTTAATGTCATCAGTGATGAGTCACATTGATAGCATGTAGATTAAGAACCTACACATCTGTAAAATTTAAAACATTTGTTTTAGACACTTGGAGTTGTTGGTTCAGTGTTATCTGTAGACAGTGATGGCTGAGGTGCAATTGATTCTGTCTAACCTTTTAAGCTCTATTCTGGCTATGAATTTCATTCACCTCTCCCACCCCCACCCCCTCGAACCTCAACAGTTCCTTTGTGTTGATTTCAGATCTCTGCTGTCCTCTCAGAGAGGTATCTGAAGCTGGTTTAATCTCTTGAATCTAGCCACAATCCTCTCCAAATGCCCTAAAGCTGTGATATCATTCTTTTGTAAAAAGACCTGCCGCCTCCCATGGGCTACAGCCTCAGAAGCCCTGATGTGTTTGAATGCCTTCATATTTATCTGGTAATTTCTACATGTCACCACTGTCCCTTTAAAGTGGACCCTGATGATGTAGGGGATAAGATGTTTTGCTGTCTGATCTCTTCATCCTTCTTCTATCCCTCTTTTACTTCTAATACTCTATGGCTGGAGGGGCAGATTTCTCCCATTTCCATGGGCAGTTATTTCTTTTATTGTATCCATTCTGTATTGTCTCCATTCCTGTGTTCAAGTCAGCCAGCCCTCTTGACAGAGGAGCCCGGAGATATTAGAAACCAGGAATTAACAAGGATTAAGATATATTGGCTTAATATTTCCAAAATTTAACCCCCATTTAATCTCTGCCCTGATCCGGGCATGCAAATAGTACTATAATGCCACATACTAGGATTTCTGGGAATAGAAATCCTTTCAGAATACTATGTTCTGTAAATTACATATTATGGTGGTTGAAGACCCAGGAAGATGAAACTGTGAAGGGTGCACTTTGGTAAAAAGTCATAAACCAAGAATATCAAAATCTTTAACTTTCTTTTAGTCCTCAGTCCCTAGGCCAATCCATATGAATTTCTTTCTACTAAGATCCCCTTTTTCCAGCATTATAATAGCAGTATTTCTATAGATGACTTGGGCCTTTACATTAAATTGTCAAAGTCCCCTTAACCTCCACCCCAGATCTTTTCTACTAATGGTGGATTCTACCTTGATCATCATTTGGAACTAGATCCTTCAGTTTCTATGCATGTTGGATGAAGCCTTTCTTACTGCCAAAGTTAAAATAAATTTATTTATTCATTTATTTACTTATTTACTTTATTAATTTATTTAATGTTTTTATTTGAGAGATAGTGAGTGTATGAGCACGAGTAGGAGAGGGGCAGAGGGAGATAGAGAATCTTAAGAGGCTCCATGCTTAGTGCAGAGCCCAATGCAGGGCTCAATCCCATGACCCTGGGATCGTGACCTGAACATAAATCAAGAGTTGGATGCTCAACCGACTGAGCCACCCCTATTTATTGTTTACTTATTTTTATTTTTTTAAATTTAACTATGTATTTTTAAAATGTTTATTTATTGAGAGAGAGAGAGAGAGAGAATGCACATGGGTGGGGAAGGGCATAGAGAGAGGGAGTTAGGGAGACAGAAAAAATCCCAAGCACAGGGGGCTGGATCCCAGGAACCATGAGTTTATGACCTGAGCTGAAATCAAGAGTCAGATGCTTAACTGAATGAGCCACTTGGGCGCTCCCCTATTTGTTTTTTTCTATATGGTTTCAAACTAAAGGCTATTAAAAGTATTTGATTTTTCCCCCAAATTAGCACTTCCATTGCTGCTAAGGAAATGTCACTCATTTTGTAATCCAAAGCACTACCTTCATAAACCATGAGTTTTCTACAAGTTTTAGGGTCCTGCCTCCTACCATCTACACTGGAATTTCACCTTAATTAACTAGCGCAATAAACTATAGGCTGTGCAGACTGACTTGTGAGGTCCTGTAGCAAACCAATGCAAAAACATAAATTTAGGTCAATAATAAGCAGAAGTACAAAATATGCCAAGAGAAGCTTCTGAAAAATATGATTGTCTGTCTCATCCTGCCAGTGGGCTGGGCCCTTTCATAAGATGAGGACTTCCTGAGATGTGATGCTATCTTTCTAGCTGTCAGTACAGCCCTCCCAAATCTTACTGACTTTGTACTATTTATAAGTCTCAGTGCTTACTCATCTTTATTTTGGTAAATGTTCCTTCCCCATACCTAACCTTTATAGTTTCTCTTCTTACTCAAAGAAAAGGCTTTAACTTCATTATTATTCCATGTTTACCTGCTTCTACCTTGACTTTCTTACACACACACGTACAATACCCATGTATGTGTACACACACATGTGCATGCTCAAAAGCCTGTAAGTGCACACACACGCATACTCACAAATGCATACACATACAAACATGTATTGAATGGATTGTAATCCTTATTTCATGATACTTTCATTATTGATCTATGTAAAACCATCTTTTATGTATACATCTCTATGTCAATCTTAGATGTTATCAGTTTCAGGCATTGTCCATCTGCCTGAGAATCCACAAAGTACACATAATTTAAATTAGTCCCTTATGTTCCATCTACCTCAAATCTACATAGTCATTGACATCCCTTTTCCATCCCCCTTCATCTGTACCAAGTCCAGTACAAAGGGGAGCCAGGAATGAGTAACGATTTCTTCAACTACTATTGTTGTGTGTGTTTTTTTTCAATAGGCAAAGAACTTTATTAACCTGATTCCAAACTTTATTCCCAGGCTTCTTCAGCTTAATTAGCTGCAAAGAATGAATTGTGTACAAGCAACAGCTTCAAAGAGTTTCAGGGTCCATGGGGCTGGGGCTTAAAATTATTAGAGAACTAGATTTTATCAGATCCATGAACAAAATTTTAAAAAGTAGTCATAATATAAAATAGCAGCTCCCAGTAACTTCTGTAAGTTTTATCTTCTTTAAAAGTTGGCTGCATTCAGTTTGCTTCATCGCTTCATCAGTTACCCACAAGATCTGAAACTCCGCCATCCTCCTCTTCCCTGGTAGTGAGTTGTGCTTTTCCATCCACAGATTGTGTGGGCAGAACTTCAGCCAGTCTTCTTAAACCAGTCAGACTGTCTGCCTCAAGTTTGGTTTAAGACACTGCGTAGCATTTCTGCCAGCTGCTCTGTCTCAGCATGGCCTGTGATGGCGAACGTGTTCGCTGCCAGGGATGCCTGAACTTCAGGGTTGTGGAAGTGGATCACTGTTCCTTGGTTTGTGAACATACTCACTTCTTCAATACCAGAGATATTGTTTATGTCTAATTTTTTACGGATGTTGTTTATCATCTGCCGCCGCCATTGTATGAACCACCTTCTTCTTCCGGTGAGCAGTTCCTTTCCCGCCAATGTGCACTTGTGCTTGCAGTTTGGCGAGTTCCTCCTGGTTCATGATAGTTTCTTTCATCTTGTTGGAGTGGAAATGGGACTGTGTGGAAGACTAGGGTTGGTATTCAGGGGGTCTCGGGTGGACCCCGCTGAGATTAGGTACACACTCGCGAGGATGCAAGATGGCAGCTAGAGCTAACTCTATATTGTTTAACAAAGTCTTAATCTAAAAGGAAACTATCGTTGGCAAAATTTCAAGTATCTGAAAGCATGGGAAGTAGGATTTAGCATGAGAAGTTATTGGGAGCTTGAACAAATTTTTTTTTTAAATTTTTTCCTATAAAACTCTACCAAATAATTGTCATCCCCCAATTCTTTTGTCTGTGAGACTGGTCTTGCCTCTGAATATTCTTTTATTTACTTATTTTTTTTAAGTTTACTTATTTATTTTGAGGGGGGGGGCAGAGAAAAATGGACAGAGAGAGAATCACAAGCAGACTCCGTGCTGTCAGCATAGAGGCCAGTGCAGGGCTCAAACACAAGAACCATGAGATAATGACCCAAGCCGAAATCAAGAGTCAGACACTTAACTGACTGAGCCACCCAGGTGTTCGGCCTCTGAATATTCTTTTAGTAACCAAACCATGCCAGAGGCAATGCAATTTGCTATGATAAATCAGTGAGTGGAGCTGTCATTGTATGGTAAATAGAGAATTTCAAAAAATCACTATAGCTTTGTTCTCCCCAGGCCCACTTCATTTCTGTATTTCTCAGCCCTCCGCTTATCATATTTCCCCAGAACTGTCTTCTGGAAACTTGAGGTAGACCAGCCACCTATACTACTGAGCATACAGTCTCTCCTATATTTACAAGGATGGGAATGCTGAGCTCAGTGCTCCAAGATATGTGTGATTTATTCATACTTGAGCTTTGGTGAGGTAGAATCACTGCATGCTGTCTTTTTTTGAGTATAGTGTTTTCATGTGTCTTTTCATGGAGCAGTAAATTTGGGGTAGGGAAGGGAACAAAGACTATATGTCAAAGAAAATACTTTGTACGTTTAATCCATATTGAGAAAGAACAGACCACTTTTAGGTTTCCCCTTACACTTCAAAAATATAGCTGGCTAGAATTTTCTTGTGATATACCATGAAGTAACTTAGTACTTAATGAAATGAAATTTGAGTAGCACAAAGAGGAAATAAATGACAGGCCAAAAAACTGCCATGAAATTACATTAAAATGTACTTGGCGTACATTTAAATTACCCTAGTTGCATTGCAAAAATAGCACAGTGATAGAGTTGCTGGAATTAAAAGAACAGAATGTTGCCAAGGTTGAAACTATCAAAGGCAATTGAGTGTGGTTTTTTTTTTCCCTTGTGAATAAATGAGCTGATTTTTTCCCTTTTGGCATAAGATGCTAAGATGATCTATCCTATCCTATCCTATCCTATCCTATCATCTTCAAGTAGATTCTAATTTTACACCTATATTATATACACACTTCATTATTTGTTTCCATTAAAGCAATTATAGTATATACATATCTTCATTGCTGACTTTACCACAGTATAATTTTTCTATGCAGAATATTATAGTGCTAACCACAGGTCTCTGAGGTTAATGAATTGGATACTGAGCATCATTGCTTGTTGTAAATCTGTCGTAGCTGTAGAAGACTCCAGTTAAGCTACCCTTGATTATCAACATTATAGGAATGTTCTATAGTAAAGTTTTACCCACAGTGGGTTAAAGTTCGTAGACTTGACTGGGGGAAGGGAGAAGGGTACTAATATATCTGATACTCTCTACTATAATTGCTGTTTTAAATACATTATCACACCTAACTTTTATAAAATCCAATGACCTAGATGTTATTATTCCTATTATATACAGGAGGAAAGACAGATTTACCTAACTAATGTCATAAAACCAGTTTTAAACCCCCATACTCATCATACTGTTTAAAGATTCTACATTTACCTAACACTCTAAGTGTTTAATGAAAGAAACAGAAAACAAAACAAAACAATGTGGCCCCCTGCAAGAAGAATTTTTATATATATACATACACACATATATACACACATATATAGATAGAGCAATATATATTATATAATGTATGTTATTTGTAATATATGATAAATGTATAAATATAATATGAATATCATATACATGTTGTTACTAACTGAATATTTTCTTCTGAACTTCATATGTTTAATTCCTAACCCCCAGTACCTCAACATTTAACTATATTTGAAGATAGGGTCATTAATGAGGTAATTAAATTAAACTGAGGTCATTAGTGTGGGGCATAATCCAATATGACCAATGTCCTAATCAGGAGAATAAATTAAGACATAGCTACACAGGGAAAACCATGTGAAGACCCAGGGAGAAGACAAAGGACAGAGGCCTCAGAAGAAAAAACTCAACTCTGTCAACACTTTGATATTGGACTTCTCCTCCAGATTTAAGAGAGATTAAATTTTTGTTTCTTAAGCCACTCAGTCTGTGGTACTTTGTTACGGCAACTCTAGCAAATGAACATACTTGTATAATATAAATATAACAGAAATCAGTGCAACTAGTCTCAATCCCCAATTAATGTTTTTTTAATAACAAAGTTACCTTTGACATTATTCTTAGTAATATATATATATATATATATATATATATATATATTTATATTTTTTTATATGTCTCCTCAGGCAAGGGTAGCAAAAGCAAAAGTAAACAAATGGGACTATATCAAACTAAAAAGCTTTTGCACAGTAGGAAAAAAAACAGCAACAAAATGAAAAGGCAACCTACTAAATGGAGAAGATTCTTTCAAATATATATCCAATAAGGGGTTGATAAAATATATAAAGAACTGCTACAACTCAATAAAAAAAAATCGATTAAGAAATGGGCATAGGACCTAAATAGACATCTTCCCAAAGAAGGCATACAGACGGCCGTCAGGCACATGAAAAGATAGTCAACATCACTAAATTATCAGGGAAATGCAAATTAGAACCACAATGAGATGCCACCTCACACCTGTCAGAGTGGCTATTATCAAAAAGATGAGAAATAACAAGTGTTATTGGGAGAAAAGGAAACCCTTGTGCACTGTTGGTGGTCATGTAAATTGGTGCAGCCATTATGGAAAATAGTATGGGGGTTCCTCAAAAAATTAAAAATAGAAATACCATATGATCTAGCAATTCCACTTCTGGCAATTTATCCAAAGAAAACAAAAACACTAATTTGAAAAGATACATACACCCCTATTTTCATTAGAGCATTATTTACAATAGCCAAGATATGGAAGCAACCTAAGTGTCCATTGATAGATGAATGGCTAAAGAAGATGTGGGGTGTGTGTGTGTGTGTGTGTGTGTGTGTGTGTGTAATGGAATATTACTCAGCCATAAAAAAGAACGAAATCTTTTTTGCAACAACATGGATGCATCTTGAGGGCATTATGCTAAATGAAATAGAGAAAGACAAGTGTCTTATCATTTCACTTATATGTAGAATCTAAAAACAAAAGCAAATGAACAAACAAAATAGAAACAGACTCATAGATATAGAAAACAATCTGGTGGTTGCCAGAGGGGAGGGAGGTGGGGGTGGTGCGTAGATTAGATAAGGGATTAAGAAGTACAAGCTTCTAGGGGCACCTGGGTGGCTCAGTTAGTTAGGTGTCCAGCTTCAGCTCAGGTTATGATCTCATGGTTCATGAGTTCCAGCCCTGCATCAGGCTTTGTTGTGACAGCTTGGAGCCTGCAGCCTGCTTCAGATTCTGTGTCTCCCTCTCTCTCTGCCCTTCCCCTGCTCATGCTTTGTCTCTCTCTCTCTCTCTCTCTCAAAAATAAATAAACCTTAAAAAATATTTTTTTTTCAACGTTTTTTATTTATTTTTGGGACAGAGAGAGACAGAGCATGAACGGGGGAGGGGCAGAGAGAGAGGGAGACACAGAATCGGAAACAGGCTCCAGGCTCCGAGCCATCAGCCCAGAGCCTGACGCGGGGCTCGAACTCACGGACCGCGAGATCGTGACCTGGCTGAAGTCGGACGCTTAACCGACTGCGCCACCCAGGCGCCCCAAAAAATATTTTTAAAAAGACATACAAACTTCTAGTCATAAAATAAATAAATCATGGGGATGTGATGTACAGCATAAGGAATATTATCAATAATGTTGTAATAGCTTTGTGTGGTGACAGATGGTAACTAGACTTATGATGCTCATTTCATGATGTATAAAAGTATCAAGTCATTATGTTTTACACCTGATATTCATATAATATGTCAATTATAATTTAATAAAAAAGAAAAAATAATAAAGAGTTAAATAATATAAAAACAATCTGATACCGTGGATTTTTACAAAGGCAATTTCTAGGATCTGGATGCCTTTGGTTCATTACATGTTATGCCCAATCTCCCACATATTCAATATTTGCATTACAGAGTCACAGCGGTAGTTGATTTGAAGAAACATGACCCTGGGGCACTTTATTATTTACAGTCATGAAAAAAGATTCAATCATGTTTAGTCTATTGCACTTACATAAACACAAGAACTGTATTATTAGATTTTAGAAATATTTGCAAGTTGAAACAAAATGGGTTTTCAAGTCAGCTAGAAATTCAGTTTACTCAAACAGCTTTTTCTGTCTAATCATGTGTTAAGGTAGAATAGATGTTACTGAAAACAAACCTCATACTTCCTTCTCTATTTGGACAATAATGCTAATTTACACACTCTGCATTTCCAATGTGCTTTAGAATGTATAAAGCACCTTTTGAACACTGTCTCTCCTCTTCTGTGAATCCTTCCCAGGCTCTGCCAGGAGATTCAGCACCATTTGATCTCATGTCACTACTCAGCTTTCCCTCTGTTACAGATTTCACTGCAGTGTAATATAGTTTGTTTACTTATGTGTTGATTTTCTCAAAGGCAGCGACTAAGCCTGTTCAGATTTCTGTTCCCAGGGCCCAGCAGCTCCTGGCACACAGCAAGTGTCCAGTAAGTGTTCATGTAGCTTCTTATGCTATGCCTTCCCAGAATACTATTTTAACAGCTGAAGAATCTGAGATCCAGAAAGTTTAATTGAGAAGTAGGGTTAGGGAGCAGAAGTTGGTGTGAAGGAGGAGGTGATATGGCGACGTTGGTGGGAAGTCAGAGGCTGGAGCATCTTGGGCATTGATATTTTGTTTCATAGGGATGGAAAGCCATGAACAGTTTTAAGTAGATGCATGATATGATTTCATTTACATTTTTTAAAGATTGCTCTGACTGCTGAAAGAAGCAGGGAGACCAATTAGGAGGACGCTGGAGGCTCCCTTGAGAGAGATTTGTGATTTAGACTATGGAGAAAGCAGATATGATGAAAAGCTGTAGATTGTTCCTACATGTATTTTAGGAGGAAAACTCATGGAATTTGCTGATGTTTTAGACAGGATGGGGTTATTGACAAATTTGACAAAAGTTACTTGTTACCTGTTATGTGTTAGTCACTGCTTTAGAAACTGAACATATATGGGAAAAAGCAGGTAAGGTGCCTCCTGTCAGGACCTGCCGTTTACACTGTGGTGGGGTTATACAGACAAAAACAAACAAAAAGCCCGTGATGATTTTTACCTTAAGGAAGATAAAGCACTGTGGGGACCCCAAGAGGACACTTTAAATTGTGTGGCAAGGGAAATTCCCATGGGTACTTTATTAGAGAGCTAATGACAAGGAACCAGCCATATAAAGTTCTAGAAGAAAGTGTTACATGCAGATGAAATGATTAGTGTAAAAGCCCTGAGGTGGGAACAAGCTTGACATGTTACAAGAACAGAAATAAGGCCAGTGTAGTTTGTAGGAAGTGAAAAAATTGGAGGGTCATTTGGAATTAGGTAGGTCCAAGGGCATTAGGGGGCAAACTGTGGTGTGGAGCCTTTTGGACCACCCTAAGAACTATAGCAGGAAGCCATTGTGAAATTGTAGTTCTTCTACTGAGTGTGTAGAAAGGCAATATGAAAAACAATGATCTGGGTAAGACATGGTGTTGGCTTGGGCCAAAATAGTAATGGTACAGATGGAGAGGTGTACATAGATTCCGAATACATCTTGAAGGGAAAATAGTGAAGAGTAAAAGATAAAGATGGTTCAAAGATGACCTGTAACATGGAGCCTTGAGCACCTGTACAGATGATGATGCCATTTAGAAATGGAAAATTGGCAGAGGAGCAGATTTGGAGATGAGAATCAAGGTTTCCCTTTGGACAGGTGTCTATTTAACACCCAGGTTATTATGTCAGATAGACTGATTATCAGAGAAAGTTTCTGATTTGAACAATGAAATATTAAATGTTAAGTGGAGGTGCCTATTAAACACCATATTGAAGATATTGATGAAACATCCTCACTTATTTAAGATCGATTTACCTTAGGCAAATCAATACCAAACCAAACCAACAACCCAAACTGTATTTATGAGGGGGTAGAGTCATATTACCATGACCTCCATTTTGTTGAGACATGGTCACAGTTCCTAGTACAGAGTTGACAGAGAGGAACACGTGCTTATTGAGCCAGATATGCTAAGCTGGAGGAAAGAACAGATAGCATAGCTCATGCACAATGCACAGGGAATCTGGAGCAACTCTGGATTCTCCCCGCACACACCCATGTTTTGCTTTTCTAAAAACCATCTCTGGACTGTCTCTAATCCCTGGGATACCCCAAATTTCCCTCTTTGTTTTGTAAAGCTGGTGGAGACAATAGGTATGCTCACATTTCCCCCCAATTTCCACTGTTTAAAGTAACCTTTGGGAGCCATAATTAAAGTGGTAAGACTTAACAAGTGTTAGTTTTAACTACTGGAAGAAAATTTATTGTGGATCACATGTGTAGATGTTAGGGGAAAATGTTACTCTTTATTCTAATACCTTTAATATAGAACCACATTCAACACACAAATCAATGGAATAATTTACTTATTAAAATAACATACACCGAACTAATTTTATATTTAAAAAATCCTTTGTTCGATTTTGTGAGCTACTTAACTCTGCAGTCACATTCCTGATGTATTTGCTAATGGCGTGTCTTCCCATACATTATCTAAAAGTATTCTATTATCCTCATTTCAGATTCAAATTCAGTTTAAACCCCTATTATGACCTGAGCAAGGTATTTTTATGCTACTTATTGAACTAGCACATAGGCTCTGTGAAATAGTATTGTTATTCCAGTTTTGTACACGAGGAGGCAGGCTGAGAGTGGTTCGTGAATTGCTCCATATCAGGTAGCTAGTGAGTGCAGGAGCGGACACCCATTTCCTTCTCTTAAAGGATGATCAACCTGGGTTTAAAAGTTAATTTTGCTTCCTCATCCTACTAAAATATCTACTTTTCCAGCTTGCTGTTTATGCAGTTTACTGAATCATATGCACTGGCTTTACAGAAAGTTAGTTTTATTCTCTAATAATTTTCATATTCCAGAAACGTGAAGTGTAAAGCAAATGATGGCTCTGAATTCTGTCTCTGTCATGGCTTTTACCTGAGCTTCCGATTTATAGAAGTTTCATAACATCAGGGTCTCTGTTTTCACTCAGTGCCCAGAGCAGTAGACACTCAATAAATATGTACCAAATGGATGATGAGCCTATATTGTCTACTAGATATCTCACCTTGACTGTCCCAGAAACTCCCCTCATTATTTTCCCCTCAATTCTGCTGTTTCCTCCAAGTCCTGAAAATTCTTTCTTTTCGTAACTATGGGATCTGTCCATTATTTGCTATCCTTTCTGCCATTTCCCCCATTTCAGATGATCACCCTCTTTCTCCTGAAATACAACAACAGCTCCCTAACTTATCTTCCTGCCTACTTCCTTGTCCTCTATTAATCCATTCTTTGCTCAAAAGCCAGAATAAAATGCCTGCCTTGTTTAAAAAGTCTTTCAATGGCTCCCCCTTTAGATGGCTTTTATGGTAACTTCCAAAAATTTTAATAGGATTTCGAAGTCAATATTATGAAACTTCTGCTTGGCTCTTCAGCTTTATCCCTCATGACTTCCCACCTGTAGCTTCTTGACACTCTTAGCTGTAGCCTTAATAAATGTCTGATTCTTAGATGGCTTGACACTATCACTTGCCTTTGGATCTTTACTCATTCTACTCCTCCGTCTGGAGCACTTAAAGCTTTTTTTTTTTTAATTGTGAAATAAAGCATAAAAGAGAGAAAGACATACACATAATGTATTATATAATCACTAGTGATAAAGTGAACACCTGTTTATCTTCTAAGTCAAGAAAGAAAATCCCGCCAATATCCCCAGAGACCCTCCAGTGTCTCCTTTATATTTTACCCTCCTCATCTCCTTCCCCCCCCACATACAAGCTAACGACTATTCGGACTTTGTGGTGATTATTTCCTTGCTTTTCTGTAGAGTCTTACCAATTTCACATGAATTCCTAAACAGTATGCTTTAGTTCTTCCTCATTTTTAAATTTATATAATTATGCTCTTTATTTCCTTCTTCACTCGTAATTGTGTTTGCAAGGTTTACGCACGCTTTAATGAGTAGCTCTGGTTATATCAGCATATCAACTTCCCCAATGAAATTGGAATTTGATTGCAATTTTACTGAAACTGTAGACCAATTTGCAAACAGTTCACGTTTTAACAATCTGAATTTTCCAATTTTTGAACAAGGGTACATTTCTCTTTATTTTGATCTTCTTTAATGTTTCTCAGTAAATTATATAATTTTCCCGATAGATGTGTTGTTTGATATATTACTAGGCACCTGGTATTTGGGGATACTCTCGTAAATTATAGTCTTTTTTATTGTTTTATTTTCTAACTTTTGCCAGTACAGAAGACAAAACTAGATTTTATATATTGATCTTGTATCAGCAAGCTTAGTAAATTCTCTTTCTAATTTTTCTGATTTATATGCAATTTATTTGAATTTTATTACTAATCATATTTTCTGTGAATAATTGCAGTTTTGTTTTTAATTTTTTCAGTTCTTATGCCTTTTGTATCTTTTTCTCATCTTACCATGTTGGCTGAAACCATCAATCAACTCTTCAGTAGAAATGAGGAGAATTGTTTCTGATTTCTAATGTCTTTATTAAGTGTGATATTTGCAGTGGGTTTATTTGTGGTTTGCCTTTATTAGTTTAATAATTTTCTTTCCATTGTTAGTTTGCTTCAGAAAAAGATTTTCTGTCTCTGTGGAGAGAGTCATACCATGATATATTTGAGTTAATGCAGTGATGACATTGATTTTCTTTCTCTTAAAACATTTTTTTGAACCTCAGGTACACATAATTAGATTAATTATAATTCTTGATTCAGGACACTGTCTCCTCTCTAGTTCGTTAATGCTCACATTATGAATTCACTTAATTATTTCAGTTAACTTTTTTTTAAATTTTTTTTTTAACGTTTATTTTTGAGACAGAGAGAGACAGAGCATGAATGGGGGAGGGGCAGAGAGAGAGGGAGATACAGAATCTGAAACAGGCTCCAGGCTCTGAGCCATCAGCACAGAGCCCGACGCGGGGCTGGAACTCACGGACCGAGAGATCATGACCTGAGCTGCAGTTGGACGCTCAACCGGCTGAGCCACCCAGGTGCCTCAGTTTCAGTTAACTTTTTAATACAATAGTTACGTGTAGCACTGTCATGCAGAGAAATAGCTGTATCACTCACAGTGATTGACACTAACATGACCTGCCTCCATTTCATTCCCTGCCTACCCAATCAAAAGTATTTATTTTCTGTTTAAAACGTTTTATTATGTTTTTTTATTTGTGTTTATGAAAAGGATATCATGGTGGCACCTACCTTTTCACGTAATGTTATATTGCTAAAATTTACCCATGTTTTTGCAGGTACTTACAATTCATTTGTTTTGACTACTGATTAAAATTCTGTTGTGTGAATATAACAGAATTTATTTGGTTGTTCTCACTTTGAGAAACATTTGGGGTGCTTCCAAGTTTTTGTCATTATTAACAGTGCTTTTATGAACATCCTTGTAGGTTGATTAATTTGCTAATATTGAAATAAGCTGCATAATCTGGTATCAGCATTTTAGTAATGTGTTTAATTTTTCTGTGGTGCTGGATTCAATTGCTAATATTTCTTTAGATTTCTAAAGGTTTCTAAAGGCATCTAGTTTAAAATGCAATATCAGCCTGTATTTTTTTTTCTAACTCTGCTCTCGTGTATATATTCGGCATCATAGAGTAAATTGGGGATTGTGTACTCCTTTTCTGTTCTTGGGAAGCATTTGTATAAAACTGGAATTATTTATTTATTGAATTATTTATTGAATGTTTGGCAGAACCCAATGAAGACATTTTAATCTAGAGATTTTTCTGTAAGAATATTTTTTTATAAATGATTCATTTTCCTTAATTATAATAGAGTGACTTATAGTCACCATTTAATTTTTATCTTAAATTGTTGTGATAAATTATACCTTTCTCAGCATTTATCCAGTTTTGTCTACATTTTCATATTTATTGCCATAAACTTGTTCTCAGTCTTCTCTTGGTATCTTTAAGCTCTGCAGAATTTGTAGCCATGGTTAATTTTTCATTCCTGAGATTAGTTATGCGCACCTATTTTTTCTTTCTCATTCTTTACCAGTTTTTCAATTTTATTTAGTCTTTTCAAAGAACTATTTTTGTTGACCCTCTCAATTGTAGCTTCTTTTCTTTCATTAATTTTTGTTCTTATTTTTTCCCTAATTTTCTACATGTTTTGCTATTTCTTTTTCTAACATCTTGAAATTAACACTCAGTTCATTATAGGCAAACTTCTTTTCTAATATATGACTTGGGGTTCTAAGTATTGCTTTAGTTATATATGACTATTTTTATAGTTATTTATTTGTTATTGATTTCTACCATAATTTAATTTTGGTCAGAGTGCATACTTTGCAATTTCAACATTTTGAAATTTGTCACAACGTATTTTACAACTTTATATATGGTCACCGTTTGAAAATCTTCTGACGTGTTGTAAAATGTGTATTCTATATTTTGCAAGTACATAGTTTTCTCATATGTTCTTTAAGTCAAGTTTATTCATTATATTCAATTCTATACTTTTACCGATATTTTGTCTCCTTGTTTCAGTTATTAAGAGCCAATATGTAGTTATGTTAAAAAAAAACAATAATTATAGAGTCTATTTCCTTTTAATGTGCTAACAATTCATTTTAATATTTTGATGAAATCTTAGTGGTGCATACAATTTTTAAATTGTTCTATTTATGTGTCACATATCTGTGTGTTGTATATGTTATACCATATAAATGTTGTATTATATAGTGATTCTCTATTTCTGGAAATGCTTTTTGTCTGTAAAGTCTGCTTTGTCTGGTAATGATGTAGAAACAACTGTTCTTCTTTGTTGTCATGGGTATGTATTTTTTCCACTTACTTCCTTTCAACAATTTAGCATCTTTATGGTTTAGATGGCTCTTGTAAGTGCACATAAATTTTTAAAAATACAATCTGAAAATCTTTTCCTTTTGACTAGACCATTCAGTCCATGAACATTTAATGTAAATGCTGATATATTTGGGTTTAAATCTACCATCTAAATTTGTACTTTAGTTTTGACTCTTTTTGCCTTTTTTTTTTTAGTTGGATCAGTATTTTTCCACCATTTTGTTTAGTTTCTCCTATAAGTATGAAAGTTATAAACTTGGCTTTACTTCTGTTAATGTTACTGTAAGAATTTTAAGAAACATATCCTTTTCAAAATTTCATATAACTGCTTTACTCTTCCCAATTTGCTTTATTTTTCTGTATTCTTTTCTTCATCTATGTTCCCCCTGGGATCATTTTACATCATTAGTTCTACTTGAAGTAAGTTCTTTATTAATCCTTTAAGTGTGGGTCTGTTAGTAACAAAAACCCCAGTTAGATTGGTTTCATTCCTCAGTTTTAGAAATTCCTTAACTTCTATGTTTTTCATATATTGGCATTGTGCTATTCTCTTCCACTTCTGTATCTGGTTTGCCAATCAAATGCATATGAAACCTTCTTACTATATCCAAACTCACTTCTGTTTCTTTCCCTCACCATTTTGATTCACCATGTTTTGTTCTTCTATTTATTTATTTACTGAAGTATACTTGACATAAAATATTATATTGATGTTGGGTGTATAACAGTGATTTGACATTTGTGTAAATTGGGAAAGGGTCGCAATTATAAGTATAGTTACCATCTGTCACCTTGCAAAGTTAATACAGTGTTATTGATCTATGTTCCCTATTCTGTATATTACATTCTCATGACTTATTTATTTTGTAACTGGAGGTTTATACTTCTTGACCCCCTTTTCATTTGTCCCCTACATGCCTCCCCCAAATCCCCTTCCCTCTGTTCTCTATATTATAGTCTGGGTTGG
>NC_064809.1:69583323-69609506 GCF_023721935.1 Panthera uncia
TGGGTTGGTTTTGTTTTCTTTGTTTTGTTTTTTAGATTCTACATATAAGTGAAATCATGAGATATTTGTCTTGGACTTATTTCACTTGGCATATTGCACTCAGGGTCTATCCATGTTGTCACAAATGGCAAGATTTCATTCTTTTTTACAGCTGAGTAATATTCCATTGTGTATATATAACACATCTTCTTTACCCATTCATCTATCAGTGGATGCTTAGGTTGCATCTTGACTATTGTAAATAATGCTGCAGTGAACACAGGTGTGCATATATCTTTTCACATTAGTGATTTCATTATGTTAAATTCTTAATAGGTTCTTCTGGCCTATTTCTAGTTTTTTTTTTTTTCTTGTTTTATTAAGTTTTTAAAAATTTTAATTCTAGTATAGTTAACATACAGTGTTATATAAGTTAAGGGTGTATAATAAGTGATTCAACAATTCTGTACATTACTCAGTGCTCATCATGATCAGTGTGCTTTTTAATCCCCATCACTTATTTTACCCATCCCTTTATCCACCTCCCCTCTGAGAAACTTCTGTTTGTTCTCTATAGTTGAGTCTGTTTCTTAGTTTGTCTCTGTCATTGTTGTTTTTTTTTTCTTTGCTTATTTGTTTTCTTTCTTAAATTCCACATATGAATGAAGTCATGTGGCATTTCTTTTCCTCTGACTTAATTTCACTTAGTTCTCTCCTTAATCTGTTAATCCTGTTTTTAGTTTCAGTCATCATTTTTATTTATAGAATATCTATTTGATTTTATTTTCCAAATTTGCCACGCCATTTAAATATTTTTTAGCTCCCTCTTGAAATTTTAAAGCTTGAGGTTTATTTTTTTAACTTTTATTTCCTAGAACATAGTAAACAGTTGTTTAATGATCTGCATCTGATAATTCTCATATTTCAGTATTTTGAGTCAATGTTTATGTTGTTTCTACTGATTCTCACTCTTAATATCTTGTTTCCTTACATACCCTGGTCATACATACATTGTCTCTGTAATAGACATTTTGTATCTGAAAACCTATAGGAATAATTTAAGGCTTAAGATGATTGTTTCATTCTTCAGAGTGATTTTGTTTATTTCTTCTGCTATGTGCTTCAGATCTTTCTCAATACACTTTTAAGGCTTGATGTATCAGGAACTACCCAGAATGAAGTAAGGAAGCTGGGATGGGAGTTCATGCAAAGGCTATTTTAACAGTTCACCCTATCTTAAGGATATATCATGTTCCTAACTTAATGCCAGGGCTGATCTATCAGAGTCCCCACCCTTGTGGGTGACTAGGCTTTCATTCTGAATCATGAACTGCTCAAGGTTTTCAAGTCAGAATTGCTTGTGAGACCTCTTCTAAGTAAAACCAGCTTTGATTGGAAGGTTTACCTGTCTGGAATATCTTTCTTTTGTATTTTGTGCCAGTAATTCCCATTACCTTGTTAGAACTTTGATGCTTTTAAAGCATATTGCTTTTATACATTACCCAGGCTTTTTAGTTTTTCAGCCATAGTTTGATCTAAATTTCCTAGTTCCCTATTACCTAATGCTGAAACCTAAAAATTACATCTGCCTAGAACAGTCACTTTTCATCTGCTTAATTTTTCTTACTCTTATGACTCAGTTTAGACATTTTTCTAGTAAAGCCGTCCTAGGACTTCAAATATTGTTTAAATGGCTTTCCTTGTTTTCATAGAATGTTTTCCTTCTCTATTACAGCACATATTCTACATTGTAATTTATACTTGTTTATAAACACCCATTATTTGGCAAGCTCCTTGAAGACAGGAACTATAGCTAATTCTTTATCATTTAATTATCATTATTCAGTACAATTCATGGCATACAATAGACATTAAATAGATATCTGCTCAATAAGTAAACGAATGTTCTGTAAATAGGACATTGAAAGTAAGTTCATGCATTTTAAATACGCACATACAGAAATGTTATTTCTGTATTCATTGAAACTGTATCAAACAAAACAGTGATATCTGCAGATATTTACTGAGCACTGATGTATGCAGAATGCTGTACCGTAAACAGGGCACTGAACTTCTCTCTAGACTGGTGAGAAAAAACAGCCATGCAAGTAATTCTTTATATATGGTTATGGGTTTTACTTCACCAGTGGAATATGCTTAAACTTTCACATTGCTTTAAAAATAAAAGTGAAGAAATTACAGATAAGAAGAAATGTGTATATTTTGTAGCATAGTATTTATAAGAAAAGTTGTAAGATATGGAGCCCAGGCAAGAGGGTTGAGTAGTGAAGCAAAGAATGTAAGTACATAAGGAGAGGGGCTCTTACGTAGAGTTTTTGTATCTCCAGTGCCAATATAGTTATACATAACAGTAACACTCAGGAAGCATTTGTAGAAGAGAGGACAGGAAGGAAGGAGAGAAGGAGGAAGCAGGCAAGCAGTGGGTTCCATTTTTCCTAGATCTAATCATTTAATACATATGTAATTATAAAAACCCAACCTGATTACAACTCTCATCAATAGTCAGTCTTGTAATAGCTAAAGACAGAGGTATGAGTTTCTACTAATCTCTGAAGCTCAATTCTGGATCCTACTGACATATTCAACTGGCTTCAATTTGGTTAGACTATCTTTTACGACAAGTGAACTCAACTGATCATCATGCACCACGTGCAATCTTATCATCTGAATCATTCTTTTTCTTTTCTCCTAAATACTGTATTTTTTAAAATTTCTGTCTGAAGTTACTTTAGATTATTTTGATAGAGGGCAACACTTTGCATTCAAATTGAGCTTACTAGCAAAAATATCTACATTTGTATGGGTCTCCCCTTTTAAAAATTTTTTTTTAATGTTTATTTATTTTTGAGACAGAGACAGAGCATGAATGGGGGAGGGGCAGAGAGAGAGGGAGACACAGAATCAGAAGCAGGCTCCAGGCTCTGAGCCATCAGCCCAGAGCCTGACGCGGGGCTCGAACTCATGAACCGTGAGATCATGACCTGAGCTGAAGTCGGACGCTCAACCGACTGAGCCACCCAGGCGCCCCGGGTCTCCCCTTTTTTAACCCTACTGTAGGATTTTAAATTTTCTCTGTTATATGTATTTCCTTATTTATTCCTAATTTAAGACTATTATTCTCAGCTTTTCCAGCATGCCACGACCTTCTCAAGTCATGATTTTTCGTCATTCAAAGTGTTACACTTTTCATTTTTTTTAGACACAAAAAGCAAATTTCCTTAATTTCTTTTAAATAGCAATGAAAATGATGAACAGAATAAGGTGGAACACAGACCTGGCAACTTGATACTACTGCTCTCCTCCCCCACCCACCCAGGCGAGCATCATGGCTCTTGCTATTTACCATTTTTGGGGAATGGGAATGCAACAAACTACAAACTCTACCTCTAGCATAAAGATTGTTCCATCAGAAGATTTTACCAAATACACTGAAATTAAGATGCTCCCTGAAACAACATTACTCTCATTTATCAAAAGTAAACCCCTCATCAGAACAGGAATTGTTAATTTGTATTACTTGTTCTTTTTGAACTGGTTTTGGCTCTTAGTGATTTCCATTCTTAACCTACATAGTCCTAATTTGTTCAATAATCCATTATAGAAGTTTTCCAGTGGGTGGCATTAAATTTATCAGCATATTGTTTTCAAAGATGTAAAATGTGACTTTGGAAATTGGAAAATTTGATGCTCTTCATACCTTTGGTTGTTTTTTTTTTCTCTCCTCCATAAATTTATCAAAGCAAGTCAACAATACCAGTATAGCTTATCTACTAGATGCTCAGTATTTTAGGATATAGTCTTACACAGAGACACACACACATATGCGTCCATACATATACATACTTAAAACTGAAGACTAATATAAAAGAGGTGGTATTTTACGCTTTGACTCTACAAGTGTCTGAGATACTTCATATATCTTTGTCAAAATTTTAAAGATCACTATCGATTTACAAAAGACAGAAGCCAAGTAGACACTGATAATTTCTGCTTTCCATCTGATAAAACAACATTCTATCGTGTTATTTTAAATAACATATTGAAGTTATGTTGAATAGAAACACGTCCACGTGAAGCAAAATTCAAGTCAAGTGAAAATATATTTGGGCAAAAATGAATCTTCCTCTACCTGAGAGGAAGCTAAACATGTTAGGATCATGTTTAACTGAGAGTGATCGAAACCTAAGAGTACCATAGGCTTAGGTGTGGGCAGTTGTCCAGAATCCCGACCACCTTATATAATGTGCTGCACTGCTCTCTTTAGCATTCTAACTCCTAGGCCAAGATGGGTGTTGGAAATCCAGTTTGATTCTTCACATTCCAGCCTATGGGAAGGAGGAAAGGAGTCCTTAAGAGCATACATCTCTGTTCTTTTGAGGGCACATCTCAAAAGTTGCACATATGGCTTAAATTTACATCTTGATGGCCCACATCCAGTTATATGGCTTCTCGTGCTTTGGCTGCCAAGTGCTTGCAAATCTCTGGAAGAAGGGGGAACAGATTGTAACAAATGATGGCCTTTGCTATCTTCTCCTGCCCTCCTCTCCTACTCAGTTCCCCTCCCTAGAAACTAGTGCTATGTTTTGTATCATTTCAGAAAGGATGTGTATGTGTGTACATTTATATATTCATGTATATATTTTATTGTTTTTTGTTTATGGTATACAAATGTTGTGGAAACATATAGACACTATTCTGCACAATTCTTTGTTTAACAATGTATTTTGGATGATCTTTCCACCTTGCATAGGTGAACTATAATTTATGTAACCACTCTCACTGATACACATTTACATGTTTCCAGTGTTCACAGAGAGCCTTTTTTTACATGTATTACTTCATATTTGTATGAAGCTGAGTATGTGTTACTACAAATGTAATTATTGGGCTAAAAGGAATGTGCATTTTTAATTTTGATAGGTGTTAACAAATTGCTTCTTTTAGAAGTTATACCAAATTACACTATCACCAGTAATGCATGGGAGTATTTCCTGTTTTATCAGACACATTTACCAACACAGCATATTTTCAACATTTGTAATCCTTGCCTTTGATAGGTTGAAAAAATGGTGATCCTTTGTAGTCTTGATTTGTATTTTTCTTATTTCAAGTAAGATTGATAATTTTTTTTATTTAGTAATGGTGGGCTTCTCTTTCTTTTTCTTGCCATTCAGAATATTTTCACAAAAAAATTTTTTGATGTTTATTTATTTTCGAGAGAGACAGAGTGCAAGCAGGGGAGGGGCAGAGAGGAAGGGAGACACAGAATCCAAAGCAGGCTCCAGGCTCCGGGCTGTCACAACAGAGCCTGATGCGGGGCTCAAACTCGCGAATTGCGAGATGGTGACCTGAGCTGAAGTTGTATGCTTAACTGACTGAGCCACCCAGGCGCCCCCAGATTTTTATGTAGTTGAATTTATCAGTCTTTATGTTTGTGGCTTCTAGGATTTGTGTTATAATTAGAAAGTCTCTGCTGCTCTGAGATGATGAAAAAAAAACACACATAGATTTGTTTAGTGTTTTTTGTCTTTCTCTGGTAGTTTTGTAATTTCATTTCTTTGTGTTTAAGATTTTGATTTATCTAGAATTTCTTTGGCTTTAGAATGTGAGGAAAGAAATCTACCCCTATTTTTTTTTTTTTTTTAACTGGCAATCTACTAGTCCTATCATTCACTGAATGGAGCTATCTTTTCTCCCACAAACTTGAAATGCCATGATCATTATATACTAATCTCTGGACTTTTTAGTCTTCTTTAGTGATGCATAGTTTTCATTCTCCACCAGTACTATATTATTGTAATCAGTTAAATTTTGTAATATATTTTCATATCTGAAGACTGATCCCCATTCTTTTCTTTCACTTTCAGGATATTTTTGCCTGTCTTTCTTTTATCTATTTGAATTTAAAAAAATTTTTGTTTTAATATTTATTTTTGAGAGAGAGAGAGAGAGAGCATGAGCGGGGGAAGAGCAGAGAGAGAGGGAGACACAGAATCCGAAGCAGGCTTCAGGCTCTGAGCTGTCAATACGGAGCCCAACGCGGGGCTCGGACCCATGAACCATGAGATCATGACCTGAGCCAAAGTTGGATGCTCAACCGACTGAGCCATCCAGACGCCCCTTATCTATTTGAATTTTAAAGTAAATTTATGTTACTTAAAAAATTCTGTTGACAGGGGCACCTGGGTGGCGCAGTCGGTTAAGCGTCCGACTTCAGCCAGGTCACGATCTCGCGGTCCGTGAGTTCGAGCCCCGCGTCAGGCTCTGGGCTGATGGCTCGGAGCCTGGAGCCTGTTTCCGATTCTGTGTCTCCCTCTCTCTCTGCCCCTCCCCCGTTCATGCTCTGTCTCTCTCTGTCCCAAAAATAAAAATAAAAAACGTTGAAAAAAAAAATTAAAAAAAAAAATTCTGTTGACATTTAAAAATATATATATAATCTCTTTTTATCAGCATTTCTCTCTTCCTTGATTTTCTTCTTCCACATAGAGTACAGAAATCCCCCCCTTTTTTAAATTTCTTCAACATTTTTCTCACGTCTCATCTAATTATGTTTTTCTAATGACCTGTAGATAACTTCAGAAATTAAAAGTCTTTAATATTCTTGTGTCAATCTTTGAGTTTGAATCTATCTTATATATTTTAGTACATTATTTTTTCAGTAATAGGCATGATCAGGTTTAGGTCAGATTAGAATTGACATCTTCACAAAGTGGACAGAATATATAGAAATGGGCTTCTAGGTTATTATCTTGTATAAATTAAGGTCAGGCTCAGTTAATCATAAAACTGTACCTGAGAAACCCTGGAGGGGCTGTTATGCATTATTGCAATCTAAGAGTTTATGTATTTCTCAGGTTTAAGAAAATTAGATTAAATACTAATTATGAGTGAATTCAAGCCATTTATTCTTTACACTTAATTATTTAAGGAAAACAGTTTTGGGGGAAAACTAAGGAAGTGCTGCTAAGAATTCTGGATGGTGTTGTCAGAGGACTAATGGAAATTCAGTCAAGAGCACTGTTGGTGGATATTAGAATGATCGATAGGAAGAAAAGGTGGTAGGATCAGGAAAACAGGATTCTCTATAATCCAAATTTAGCTTACGTTTTTGGATGGATAGTGACCACTTAAAAGAAATGCACTACATATACAATGTGCATAGCATTCATGAAACTTCATATGTACAGAGTCTAAACAATTACTAGTGCATCCTTTTGTAGAGACCTCTTCACTCATTCTGTATTAAGCTGGGGGATTAAGAATTTTAACTTGATCACGGTCAACAGGGTAACAAAGAGGTTAAGAACTATGAGAATTATAAGGTCCTTTTCTCAAGCTGAGTCACATTAAGTTAGCATCAATTAGTTCTATTTTATCTTAATGACCTATGTATGAAGGTAGAAGTTTTACTTTGTTAATAGGGTAATGTACATTTCACCCTTTTAAAGCCTGTTTATAAAAGATCTTAAGAAATACTTAGCTTTCTCCCTTGAGTAGATATTCTGGGTTTTAGCTTTCTCTAATAGAAAGGGAGAGAATTATGTTTTCTTACGATAATACATTTACCATACGAAGGAGAGCTGGAAGCTGCCTGAATAAGATATTAATATATCCATAATGTTTATTCCCTTTTTTTTTAAAAAAAACGCCGGCTGTTGCATGGAAAAAATCTATTTTCACTGCTTTTTTCCAGCTTCTGTAACTTAGTTTGCTTCACACTGTGTTTTAAAAAGTCAATTCAGATAAGACGTTTAGTGTCATCATTTAGACATGCCATTTTCTCCTGCTACAAGGAATTTAAGTGACAGCAATATAGTTTGAACAATTTCTGAAAACACACTTTTTCTTTTAATCTATACACAAACTCAATTAGCGTCCAGGTCAGTAAGTGGGAAGGCATTTACAGAATCAATCATTTTGGGTTAAGGAGTAGACACCCTGCAAGCTTACTAATGGGATGGAAATAATGCCTGGAGTCTCTCCAAACAGTAACGGTCCCAATGGAGCAATTAAATATGTATGAAGAATGTTTGCAGAGAGGTTCAAACACTTCAACCTGCAGTTTATATTTTTGGTTTAATTTATTCAGCACCTTCCAGTGAGCTGATGCTTGATGGTCTAAAAACATTCTTGGGCCTTGCATACACTGTACCCTGAACAGAGCGTTTACTGACAGTTATTCAGAAACAGTGGTTGCTTTTAATCATCTCAAGAAGTACAGGCGGAGGAGGGAGAACAGGAGTTTGGGATTAGCATTCAGGTACTTAACACTGCCTCATTAATAAATTTGGCGGGGCGCCTGGGTGGCTCAGTCGGTTAAGCGTCCGACTTCGGCTCAGGTCATGATCTCACGGTCCGTGAGTTCGAGCCCCGCGTCGGGCTCTGTGCTGACAGCTCGGAGCCTGGAGCCTGTTTCAGATTCTGTGTCTCCCTCTCTCTGACCCTCCCCCGTTCATGCTCTGTCTCTCTCTGTCTCAAAAATAAATAAACGTTAAAAAAAAAAAATAAAAAAAATAAATAAATTTGGCACCATTAAAAGAGTATGTCAGACCATCTTCAGCCCATTTAACGGAAAAGTACCAGCATTAACGAAACCCCCATGTCTCCTCCCAGCAGCGGTATTTAGTCCTTCAAATTACAATTCACTTATGTTATTGCTGTCATCTGTATCTTCAGATCATTACTTTTTTCTCACAAAGAGATGTCTGTTTGATAGTGACTAGATGCACTTTATGCCGTTATGAATAATGGAGCTATTATAATATTACTGATTCAATCAACTATGAAAAAGCTTTTTGGTGAAAAGGGACTGCTTTTGGGGGAAATGGGGCAGAGGGGTGGGTGATTTCTTTTGTAAGTGTAAAATGAATGAACACGCATTGGATACCAAATTTTGAAAAATAAAGTGTTTTGGGGAAAAATAAAAGCACAGCCAACTGAGAAGGTAATATTTTCTTCTATGCTCTAATCTTTTATTAATGACATAGAATGTAAAGATACTTAATAAACATTGTGTTCTCTTCCTGGGGGTTTGTATTTAAGCATTTGTGGGAGACTACCTCATAATCTCTCAAGACAAATTTGCTCATTCATTATTTTAAGCTGAAGTCTGCAGGAGATGGAATCATCAAACAACTAGAATCTATATAATGTGCAAAATAGGCAAAATATCCGAGGAGGGTCAAGATTTTGAGAGGGCTCTCAGTGACATGATTGCACTGGTAGATGTCCCAACACTTTCCCCATTCTGTCCAATCTCGTCCTAAGGAGGAGTGGCGTTATGGGGATGAGAGCCGGTACTACAGAGTGAATGACAACTCTGATGGATGCACTACAAAGCCCAGGCATTCATCTTTGAAATAGATTTACAACATTATTAAAGGAAAAGGCCGAAAGCATCACCATAATTTAACTGGATATAAAATGAAAACAGGCCTTCTAAAATGGAAACCTGAAATCCCAGGGAGGCATTTAAAAGGTGGTTACTGACAGATCTGTCATGGCCAATTTATGAGCTGTGAAAGCTCCGTGCTTTCAAAGCTTCTTTCAGGACACCGGCATTTAAGGCTCATAAGGCCATCGGTTGGATGCTCTTCTTATACTGAGGAAATCCTAAGGGTGGTTGTAAGATGATAGATTGAGCTCCCCTGAGACCTGGCATTTAATCGTCTGTGATAGCAACATGAGGCCAAGTGTAGTTTGACCAGTGTCCCAGATACTGAGGAAATGTTTTACGGCTCGTTCCTTCAGATGTAAGGTAGATTTTAAAAACTATATATTGCTTTATAACCTCGGTCACAGAATAATTGAAAATAATGGATAATCTCATTAGCTGATGCTGAATGTACCAGCGGTCCTAACTGATCTTCTAGGTGGCCAAAGAAAAGGGAATTAAAGCCATCTGCGGATAAGTCAAGCACAAATTTTCAAGGTTACGAACAAGTAGGTAACAAAGTAAAGCACCCAGCATTATTAGCCTCTTAAAATGCTGATCGGGTTAGGTCACTCTCAGAAACGTTTACTCTCGAGGGGTAATACCCTGACTGGAGGTCATCCTCACTTCACCTTCATCACCCTCTCTTCCAGCTTCATCACTTAACAGGAAAAAAACAAAACAAAAACAAAAACATGCAGGCCTCTCAGAAGTGTTCAAAGCCTTAGAACATCTGCTCTACCCCCCATTTCCTGATTCTTGCTCTCAGCACATCTAAACTCCAGTTTACCCTCTATCTACTCCTCAGTCCACAAGCTCACCATGCACTCCTCTGGTGACTTTAACCATCCTTCACCCTTGCCTAGAAGGCCTTCCTCCCTTTTCTACCTGTTAAGCTTTATTCACATCCAAAGATTCAGCTTAAATGGCATTTTTTTTTTTTATGAAGTCCTCCCCCATCACTTTTATATATTCTGGATTCCTTCTCTTCATTTTCACACATCTCATGACTTATTCTTACATTACAGAATTATTTCCTAGTATTTGAGTTGTTTACATGGGCTTGATTTACACTGGGATGAAATCCCTTTTCCAGCCAAATGACCTGGAGCACTGCATTTAACCCTCTGAGCTGCAGGGTTTTGTTTTTTCCCCACAAGGTTGTGGGAAGCACCTAACAGTGTTTGACACAGAGTAGGCATTAAAAGATGTTAAAGAAAAGTCAGGCCCACCCTTGTCCATGAAAAAAATTTCATTGTTCCTCAACAGAATGAAAACAATAAGGATTATGAAGTAAGATTTTATTGTCGATAGTAATTAATTAGGAAAAAGAAGAAGGGGGGAGGAGGAGAGGAAAAGGGGGAAGAAAAAAGCAACCCTCTCCACATTAAGCCTCTAAAAACATTACTGGTGTTTGAAATACAAATGTATAAGAACCAATACATTTTTTGAATTATGGTTAAAATGGTATGTGTTTAACATTACTTTCCTAATTTTTTTTTAAATAAAATTACCTGTCAACACAGGAAAGGAATAAACAAGTGAGAATTTTTTTCTTGATTTTATTGAGATATAATTGACATATAACATTGTGTAAATTTGAGGTAGATAATACATTGGTTTGATACATTTATATTTTGTAATATTACTTTTTCAAAAGGGTAATAAATCGTTAATAAATAGGATGAGCATGTGTGGGTGGGGGAGGACATATTTGACTTGATTTATTTTTTCTAATTATGCAATTAAAATTAAAACATTCTGGTATCAGCCCAAGAATCAAAAGGCACATCTTTTATCAAAGAATCAATTAGATAGTGCTGAAATTGTTACCATATTTGGAGAGGATGTTCAGGATAATCAACTTAAAATGTAGCCTTCTACGATTTATGCAAAGCTCACTCTGTCCTAAGGAAACACCTCAAGGTGAGAAGTGGCCATCCACTTAACACACTGAAACCAGAAAGGAACAGAAGCATGTCAAGAGATGGAGAAAAAGCTGGAAATGGGGGTTGAGCCAGATGCTGTGTTAAACACTATGCTAAAGGGGCCTGCAATTTTTTTCCTGTGAATAATGAGGCAGGGCGTGGTGAAGGTGGGGTAGGGGTAGATTTAAATGAGCCTCCCCCAAATGAAAACTATAAAAGCAGAGTTGCTGATTTTCAGATGTTGGTTGTAAGGAGCTGCTGTTCCCACAGACAGATCTAAGTGGTGGTCTCCAGGAGACTAGAGACTGGGAATGCTTGATTGGGTTGATCGATTCAGCAGGCAAATTGCACCTAAATTCTCTAGGTGCTTTGAATGCTTATTTCCTGCCATCTTCATGGCATCTCTATGAGGCTGACATTGTTATTTACAATTTACATTCAGAAAACTTGGGCACAGAACTTAAGTAATTTGCTTAAGGCCACCCCCTAGTAAGTAGGAGATCCATAGGTACCCAGTGTGGCTTCAGAATGTGCATGAAAGCCACTATGCTGTATTGTCATTTCCTACACACATACTTTCAACACAGACACAATCAAAGAAACATCACAAACCCATGTAGAAAGATCTTGTTGTCAATAGAGGAGCTTGGAAAAAATATGTTTTTGGGGAAAAAAATAAAATTTGACCCTCATTTCTTTCCATCTTTCTCATTTGATCCAAAAAAAAATAAAAATAAAAAAATAAAGGCAGGCTGAAAATCTCAATTAAAACAATAATAACTACTGTGAAACAAATAAACAACAAAAGAAGAGAAATATAGATTAAAATGGCATATAAGTGGATAAACTCAGAATTGTAACAGTTTTCTAATCATAAGAAGGAAAAAAATCACAAGTACAAAGATTGATGTATTGACTACATAATGTGTTTACATATATATTTTCTTGATAGAAAATAGTTACAACCAAAAATTTAATGAATGGCACACTAGGAAAATATTAATTAGTATGAAAAGGAGAGGGTTAATATCCTCAGTAAATAATTAACTAGAAAAACACTTTGAAAACAGACAAATATTTTATTTTTTTAAATTTTTCAATTATTATGTTTTAATTTAATTTAATTATGTTTATAATAATTATTATATTAATTATTTTGAGAGAGAGAAAGAGAGAGGGAGACACAGAGTCCGAAGCAAGGCTCCAGGCTCTGAGCTGTCAGCACAGAGCCAGATGCAGGGCTCGAACCCATGAGTGTGAGATCATGACCTGAATGAAAGTCGGAAGCTCAACCAACTGAGCCACCCAGGCACCCCAAAATAGACAAATATTTTAGAAAAATGCATAGAAATGTCTATTAAACTAATATAATGAACACATTCATCATTGATCATAGAGATTCAAATGAAAACTACAAAATATCATTTTCGCCTATCAAACTGTCCTAGATTTTAAGCATTTCTCCTGGGTAAGATGAGAATAGACATTCTCATACACTGCTATGAGGGAGTACAATTTGAATCAATCTTCCAAGAAATAAATTTTACTATATAGAAAGTATTCATGAAACAGTCATACCCTTTGCTTCAGTAATTATTCTGCTTCTAAGAGTACATCTTAAGAAAGTACTAGATGTTGTATAAGCTCTAGAATGTACTACAACTAAACGTCCAGATATGTTAAATAAATTTGTGTTGAGGAATATTACAGAGCTATTTGAGATAGTGTTTTTGAAGGATCATAATAAAGTTTTCTGATAAAAAAAAATCCACAATTTAACAAGTTAAGTGACAAAGCAAGATACAGTTTCATAATACACACAAGCATGCAAGCATAGACACACACACACGTGCACACACTCGCATATACATACACACAGGCATGTCTAGCTATGGAGAAAATACTGGAATGAAATACAACCAAAGAATAAAAACTGTTGGCAGGAAAAATCATCAAATTACTATAGGAGCAATTTTATTTTCCATTCTACACTGTTCTATAATTTTCTATGAGCATTTAAAAAAATTTTAAAATAGAAAATAAGTTTTGAAAATCAGCCCTCTTCTATTTCAGAATAAGGATACATTACTATACACTGGTGATACCTAACAGACTGTTGGCTGGTGAAGTGAGCTGTTGATCACGTGATTTAGAGAGCCAACCTGGACAAGTCCTTAGATCCCCAAGGGCATTTTACATTAAATTATTCATATCAGTCATTTATAACTCCAGTTACATTACCAGGAATACTAATTAGGGACATCATTGGTGGTCAGAAGTTTGGGGAAAACTTTTTATTTTTAAATACACACACATTCACACACACTGTGTGTGTGTGTGTGTGTGTGTGTGTACATACATGTACACATACAAAGATGCATATATACATTATACACACTTAAATTTATATATGAATTTTATTTATACATATATGTACAACAAACTATGTATGTTGAAAGGAATAGAACTTTTTTTCTGAATGCTTTATTGCATTTCTGCTTTTTAAAAAAAATTGCAGCCATATCCAGCCTATATACTTAAAGCTCTGTTGGTCAGATAGATGAAATTTCATTATTATACTTACACTAGTTAGTATTGAATGTGGACCTAAAATGTCATGTTTTAACCTTTTAAGTAGGGAAAAGGAAAGAAATATGCAATCACATATTTCAATAAAGCCAAATTTCATTTTCATCCTCATCTCATTATTTATGATTTGATCAGAATCACAGATGAAATTACTCTTATAAATAATACGTGGGTATTTCATCTGGATTTTGATGTAGATTTATACAATGTGGAATTTTACTGCTTTATATTACTATGCATTCTTGGATTTTATACCAAAAGTTATGGCCAGTAATAAGATAATGCATTAGAATTTAGTAAGATGTCACAGCCCCCCAAAAGAATTTACAGATACAATTAAAAAATATAAAATAACATGGGCTCTTATTTTACTTGATTTCTGCTTCTGAAAATAGCATTATTTGTGATAATGAAGGACATGTTTCTATTCAAAAAAATCAATGCCTTGAAAACATTTTCATTATCTTAAAAAATTCACAATTGTTTCTACATGCTACTTGTTTACTAATCCTACCACGTGATGATAATTTGTTTGACTTTCATTCTTTCTCAGAAAGGTTTATAGCTTGGAAATTATTTAAAGAAATAGCCCATTCTACTCTTAGTCTTCCCTTCTCCAGGCCTGTGAATGGGTCCCTGTCTCTAGTAAATGACCTCTATCCAAACCTTTCCTGCATAAAGCAAAAAGGATCTATGAAATATCTATTATACACCAGATGCTTATGCATATGCTACTTCACTGAATCCTCAAATAGCCCGTCTAGTAGGCACCATCACCGGGCAAAGAAAAGAGAGGCAAGTAGAGTATATTGCACACCAATGAGAATTTTTGTCTTTTCTAAATGAGCTACTCCAACCCAAGTACCATGTGTCTTACAGGTCTCTGTTTCTAGTGGATGAGATAAAACGCATCATGCAGGAGAAACTTTTTCTCCAGAACAGAAAGATAATAGGAAATAAGGAAGAAATCCATAAGAAAATATGGTGTTTCTATTTTAGATAGAATATATACTATACACATATATTTTGAGATTGAGCCAGAATTATATCTGTGGAAATAGTTCCCATCTCATTGCTATTCAGTCATAACTGTTAGTTTCCATAGTCTTCTTTAGAATAATTTCAATCCTGTATCTTTATAATAAGCAGATTCAGAAAACCTGGAGATTATTTATACTTGTTACATTTATGGAAAAATAAAAAATAATATGAAATGCAGAAATGTTGGTCAAAGGGAACATAGCTTCAGTTATGCAGAATTAATAAATTCTGGGGGTCTAATATACAGCATGATAACTATAGTTAATTATATTGTATCATATACTTCAAATTTACTGAGAACAAATCTTTAAAAAAGATTTTTAAGTTTTTATTTTAATTCCAGTTAGTTAAAATACAGCATTATGTTAGTTTCAGGTGAGTGTTATAGTGATTCAACACATCCATACATTACTTGGTGCTCATCAGAAGTACACTCTTTAATCCCCATCACCTATTTCACCCAACCTCCTACCCACCTCCCCTCTGGTAACCATCAGTTCTCTATACTTCAGAGTCTGTTTCTTGGTCTCTCTCTCTCTCTCTCTCTCTTTTCCCTTTGCTCATTGGTTTTTTTTCCTCTTAAATCCCACATATGAGTGAAATCATATGATATTTGTCTTTCTCTGACTGACTTACTTCGCTTAGCATTATATTGTGTAGCTCCATCCATGTCATTGCATATGGCAAGGTGTCATTCTTTTTATACTGAATAATATTCCAATGTGTGCATAAATGTACAAAAGCTCCTTCCATAATTTCACTATTGTAAACAATGCTGCTGTGAACATAGGGGTTCATGTATCCCTTTGAATTAGTGTGTTTGTATTCTTTGGGTAAATACCCAGTAGTGCGATTGCTGCATCATAAGGTAGTTCTATTTTTAACACTTTGAGGAACCTCCATACTGTTTTCCACGTTGGCTGCACCAGTTTTCATTTCAAAAAAAGTGCGTGAATGTTCCTTTTTTTCCGCATCCTCACCAACACTTGTTTCTTGAGGTTTTGATTTTAGCCATTATAGGTGTGAGCTGTTATCTCATTGTAGTTTTCATTTGCATTTCCCTGATGATGAGTGATGTTGATCATCTTTTCATGTGTCTGCTGGCCATCTTTGTCTTCTTTGGAGAGATGTCTTTTCATGTCTTCTGCCCATTTTTAATTGGATTGTTTTTTGGATGTCGATTTTTATAGGTTCTTTTTTTAAATTTTTTTAAACGTTTATTTCTGAGACAGAGAGAGACAGAGCATGAGTGGGGGAGGGGTAGAGAGAGAGGGAGACACAGAATCAGAAGCAGGCTCCAGGCTCTGAGCTGTCAGCACAGAGCCCGACACGGGGCTCGAACTCACAAACCGTGAGATCATGACCTGAGCCGAAGTCAGTCGCTTAACCAACTGAGCCACCCAGTCTCCCCTATAGGTTCTTTATATATTTTGGATACTAACACTTTATGGGATATGTCATTTGTAAATAATCTTCTCCCATTCAGTAGGTTGCCTTTTAGTTTTGTTGAATATTTCCTTTGATTTGCAGAAGCTTTTTATTTTAATGTATTCCCAATAGTTTATTTTTGCTTTTGTTTCCCTTGTCTCAGGAGACCTGTCTAGAAAAAAGTTGCTGTGGCCGATGCCAAGGAAGTTACTGCTTGTGTTCTAGAGAGCAGATTTTATATGTTCTCACCAAGTACACACACAAAAAAAAATTGTGAGGATTTTGTGATGGATTTGTTAATTAGTTTGATTGTGTTAGTCATTTTACGATGTATAAATATACCAAAACATCACATTGTGCACCATAAATATAATTTTTTTCAATTATACCTCAGTAAAATTGGAAAACTTTTAAAAGAAAATTAGTAAATTGCTTTACATAGAAATATGTAATAATTCAAATATTACTTTTTTCATGGTGGAAATGTAATTACCTTTTTCCTAGGAATTTTCTCATCTTAGTTTCAAATTCAACTCTGTAGGTAGCCATTTATGAAAAAAATGCATCTGTGGCATATTATTTGGTGCTAGACCATACAGACCCTTCCAAAGCATAAAAGAACCCCCCCCCCCCCGTTCATTTCATTAGGTTTTAAAAATATGTGTTTATATTCTGGCTTTGACTTAGTTCTTGTTACCTTAGGCAATCACTGTCTGTAATATATGCACACACATGGCCTTGTTGTATAATGGCTGTTCTATTTCTTTCAATAGTTTTAAAGACTTGTAGCTCATATGGCTGATTATGAAGTTTCATTCACTTATGAAAAAATTTTTCTTTCTTCCCTGATGACATATGGTGTGTATTCGAGGGAAATATTTTTAACATTAAAGCATCACCAGGGAAAAAAAAGATTAGAGTGTTTTGACATTTCTTTTATTTAAACTCTTATAGGAGAAAAATCAACCTTGTTAGATGAAAGAATCTATATTTATTCAAACTCTTTTGAAGAAACATTAAAGATGGATTCACAACATTTGTAATTACATTTTACCTTGGAAAGCTTTTCATAATTCAACAGTCAATGTTTCTTTTAAGGCTTCTCCATGGAGAAGATAGATTTCCTTGAGAATCACATATAAAACTAAGAGAATTATCACATGTGTAGTGATGGCTGTGCCTTAAGCTGCTGGAACACTGAGCTCAATATTGAACAATTACCCCACTCATCGAGATGTTTCATCTGGGGGAGTCACCAGCTTCATCTGGCTATTGAGCAGGTGCACTGTGGCCAGTCTGAACTGAGTCCAAACTGCAGTAAGGATAAAGTACACAGTGGATATCAAGGATTTAGTAAGAGAAAAAAGAATATAAAATATCAAATTAATAATTTCATATGGATTATATGTTGTGATGATAATATTTTAGATATGCTGGGCTAAATATATTATTAATATGAAATAATTTTCACTTTTAAAATTGTGGTCTCTAGAAAGTTAAATTTTATACATGTGGCTCACATTTATGGTTTATGTTATATTTCTGCCTTTGTGTACCAAACATTTGAATAAAAATGGGACACCTGGATGGCTCAGTTGGTTAAGCGTCTGACTTTGGCTCAGGTCATGATCTCACAGTTCATGGGTTTGAGCCCGCGTTGGGCTCTGTGCTGACAGCTCAGAGCCTGTAACTTGCTTTGGATTCTGTGTCTCTTTCTCTCTCTGCCCCTCTGTCTCTTGCGCTCTGTTTCTCTCTCTCAAAAATAAATAAAACATTAAAAAAATAATAAATAAAATGGCTTCACTTTTCATGTTGGTGTTCTGTGTTCCCTATAATGCTTCCACGTCATCATTTTTTACTAAATTAGATGTCACATGGAACTGCTTTCTTAATAGAATGAGCTAGCTCTTACTGTGATGGAGTAAGTCTGGTCTTAAATGTTCGAGTTAGGTAATATAGCAACTGCAGTCCGAGTCCCTACAATGTGCTGGGTGAGTCAGGTAAGTCATCTCATGTACTCTTCACTCTATGCCATGATGTAGTTATTGGAATGCTAGGTCTAGGATAATGAAACTGAATCTCGGATGGCTCAGAAACTTGTCTAATGTTACAGTGACTATGTGGCTAAGTCAGGATTCAAAACAAGGTTTGCCCATGCTTTTTTCATTGTGCAATTGTCTTTCTCCTGTCCCAGGGCCTTCCAAGGAATCTATTAAGGTATTGACTTCTATCAAGGAGTGATGTCAAAGTATACTGATATTTGGGGGTGATATGATTCATGAATTATGATGATGAATCATGATTAGGATGATTGTAGCTAACAGTTATACAAGATTTCTTCAATTTTAGGTACTCTACAATCAGTATGCAATTAAATAGGTACCTCAAGAAATCACAGCATTTACTGAAATGGGCACTTTAGATATTTCTGTGCACTTAGCATTACAATGATCAAATAATAACACTGTCAGTATTAAAAAACAACAACAACAACAACAACAACAACAACATATCATACTCCTAAAACTAAAACTATTTCTCTGAATTAGAGAAAAGTCATTTGAAACTAAATATATACTAAACTCGCTGTTAAATTGTTTGTACCCTGACCCATATTTAGTACTACTGATATTTGAGGAGTTGAAGAATGAAGAATGAAACCCATTACTTTAGGAAATAATTTTTAGTAGGAATGAAGTTTTTTCTTTTAATTTTTTTTAAAGTTTATTTATTTTTTTTTAAAGTTTATTTATTTATTTTTGAGAGAGAGAGAGACAGAGAAAGCGCAAGTGGGGAGGGACAGAGAGAGGGAAGGAGACACAGAATCCGAAGCAGGTTCCAGGCTCTGAGCTGTCAGCACAGAGCCCAATGTGGGGCTTGAACCCATGAACCATGAGATCATGACTGGAGCCGAAGTCGGATGCACAACTGACTGAGCCACCCAGGCGCCCCCAAAGTTTCTTCTTTTAAAAAACTACCATGAAAATGATTAAGAAAGTATGTGATATTTGAGAACATTTAAAACATTGTGTTGAAACCTACTTCAACTAGGTTATGCTGATCCGTTTCAGTGGCCAATGATGGGTGTGGACATTTTTTCCTATTGCTCCCAAGCCAATGTAGGAACTGGTGGTAGCCCTAGTGTCCTTCCATGACATATAGCTGTTCTGTACAGAAGCCACCAAAAATAATCCCACAAATATTCTTAGGTTTGAGATAGGTAAGAAAGGGTGCTCTTACACAACTTGTAGTTAGCATTGCTTTTACAGTGGTAATTCTTTGGAGATTGTGCCTTAGAGGTTCACTTCTGATCTGCCTTGTCTCTTGGCTAAGAGGGTGTAAACCTTTTCTCAGATCTCTCCTCAGCCATCAGATGCACAGGTGTAAAGATTCCTTTAATGTTAGATGAGAAACCACGTGATATCAAAAGAAATTGTCCCTAAAGGATGCTGTAATTCATACTTACCAAAAAGAAGTTCTTAGTTACAAAGAACTTTCCATTTTTTAGGCTTTTTGTAATAGCCTCTGTCTTTAATCAACTGGCCATATCGTCTATTATTATCTCCTATAGTAAATACAGAAACAATAAAAGTGTGTAGTATTCATTACCTAGTTTGGGGGGGGATACGATTCAGAGTGAAATTATTTTAAAGTTGACTACTTTGGTGACTATTATTTGCCATGACAGCATGTATTTCAGGCTATGCAAGTTTAGAAGGAAAAACAACAAATATTTGTTCATGGATAGACATCAGTTTAGTTTTTTTTTAAACCATCTTCCATCCCTCCAGACCCCCCACTAGTTTTGCAGTGAGAAACCATATGTAAATCATGGATCCTGGCAGCGGGAGAAGAGGCAGATGGGTGTAAATCTTGAGGTTAAGCATCTTAATCAGACTCCGCAAGTGAGAGAGAGAAAAAATTTTAACAAGCTGCTTTAAAAATATTCTAGTTTGTAATTATGAGTTGCATATTAGACTTTAGGTAGCATATTTTTTCTCCTACTAGTATCTTCTTTAATTGTATAAGTAGGATCCACAGTTTGTCTTAGAATTTTTATATATTTTTTAACAGTAAGTATATACAAGTTGCAAAAATATGCAGGTCCATCTTAAAATATAATTTAAATATATCAGTTAAAAAAGAAAAACTATTAGTAAAACAATGATCATTTATGGAGCACTTCCTATGTTATAGGCACGTTATATGATGGGGTAGATATTATCTCTGTCTCACAGATGAAGATGCTAAGGTTCACAGAAGGAAAATTACTTATTATTACATTGCTAGTAAATGGCAGAGTTGCCTAAATAGCATCGGTCTTCCTAACTCAGCAACTGATCTTCCATGCTGTTTGATCCAAAATATCAAACTATAATGTGGAGAGTGCAAAATATCTGAGAATTTTTAATCTTCATATGGATAAGCACTAAAATTCCAGATTTTTTGGCATAACATAAAGCCTTTTGATATCACTGGGGATTTGGCCTCTTTGGTATTGCATTATGGGGAGAAATCATTTTAAGAATAAAGGTTAAGGGAAGCAGCCCAATTTAATAGCAGAAATGCAAATGGAAGAAGGTACTGTGGTGTTCGATAAATCCTGTCATTGATATTATGGCATTTAGTTGGTATTGAAAACCATTGTATTTTTTCAGTTGAGTGATAACTTGAGAAGTAGGAGTCTTTGAGAAACCTAGACATGTTCTGGCACTTTGACTGGAGTTTGGAACAAAGCATTGGAGTAAAGCTCAATTAAAAGCAAGCCAGGAAGCCCCCGCGAATGAAGTTCTGGAGTAGCTTTTTCTTTCCTTGCACCCTGTAAAATTCATCTTGTTTTAATTCTCTATTGATTTCAGTACAAATGACAAGATAATGACCTTTGTTCAAACTTGGAAAATTGCCTTTTTAATGAAATGGAATATAAATAGCCAATGTTTTTGCTATTAAAAGAAGATCCTTGTGGCCTTTATGTGAAAGAAAAACATGTAAGGATTAATATAGGTGTGAGTCAACTTCTCAGTGTTTTTCTTTAACATTTTTTAATGCAGAACAATAAGCTCTGTCCTAAAAGGAAAAAAAAAGCATTATACTGATTATAGTCAACATTCTCAAATTTGAATAGTACCACAAGCTTTTACTATAAACACACGCTATGCAATGTGTGTGTATGTATGTATGTATATTACAGTTTCTATAAATTTGTGTGTATATGAATATATATATTCATATGCAGGAAACTATAATATAGAAATAAAAAGGAAACTTGTTTTTCCTTTGGCAGGGAGTAGAAAACTGGGCGAGGGAGTTATGATGTGACCAGGGATCATTTTTACACAGAGAAGAACCAGAAGAACAGAGAAGGCTATCCATTTCTGTTCATTCCACAAATGCACATGTTTGAGGGAAACAGAGGACGTATCTTGTCTGAGGTACAAAAGTAATTGTTAGATGTGAATACTTTTATACTAGGTCACCAGGGTAAAAGTTTCACATGGTTTGTGCCCATATTGTATAATTTTATAGCGGTTAAATTAATATGATATACCACTATTTTCATGGCATGAGATACATTTTTAATATGGCTGTTTTACTAAATGAAGCATTTACCTTTAAGAATGGAAGCTAGGTAGGAAAAAGTCTCTTGACCAGAATTGTGTTAATCCCTGCTTTATTTTTTATGTAACAATTCTTTATTGAAATTATGCTTTTTATAAGGCTTTGCTGTGTCACAGAGAAGTAGTAGCATTTATAACTTAACACTTAAATTTAAATAAGCTAGTGTTTGAAGTAGATAACACTTTCATTTGGAGAGGTTAATGATTTGGTAAAATAAATTGAGTTGCTTTTACCTATAACATAAAGCTTTTTAAAAAAGTTTTTATTTAAATTCCGGTTAACATAGAGTGTAATATTAGTTTCAGGTATATAATATATGGTTCAACACTTCCATAAAACACCTGATGCTCTTCACAAGTGCACTGCTTAATCACCATCACCTGTTTAACCCATCCCCCGACCCACTTCTCCTCAGATGACCATTAGTTTGTTCTTTGTAGTTAAGAGTCTGTTTCTTGGTTTGTCTCTCTCTTTTTTATTCTCCCTTTGTTCGTTTTGTTTCTTAAATTCCAAATATGAATGAAATCACATGATGTTTGTCTTTCTCTGACTGACTTATTTTGCATAGCATAATACTCTCTAGCTCCGTGTTGTTGCAAATGGCAAGATTTCATTCTTTTTTATGGGTAATATTCCTTTGTACATATATACCACCTCTTCTTTATTCATCAGTTGATGGACATTTGAGCTGCTTCCATATTTTGGTTATTGTAAATAATGCTACTATAAACATCAGTATTGGTTTATATAAACAAATCCTATCCCTTTGAATTAGTATTTTTTTTTTTTTGTATCCTTTGGGGAAATACCTCGTAGTGCAATTGCTGGATCACAGGGTAGTTCTATTTTTAACTTTTTGAGGAAACTCCATACTATTGTTCACATTGGCTGAACCAGTTGCATTTTCACCAACAGTGCAACAGCGTTCCCCTTCCACATCCTCACCATCACCTGTTGTTTCTTGTATTGTTGATTTTAGCCATTATCACAGGCGTGAGGTGATATCTCATTGTAGTTTTGATTTGTATTTCTCTGATGATCAGTGATGTTGAGCATCTTTTTTATGTGTTTGTTGTCTGTCTATATGTCTTTGGAAATATGTCTGTTCATGTCTCCTGCCCATTTTTAATTGGATTATTTCATTTTAATAGATGAATATTGGAATTAGAATTCATGTTATAAAAACATGAACTCTGTTTTCATTTATTACTTTAACCATTTTTTGTATGATATGGCGCCTTTAAACCATTTAATAGAGAGCTATCCTTAGAGATAACTAGCCATCTGATTGACCTGCTATACTTTCTCTCTCTGTATGTATGATGCTGCACCTTCTTTGGAATTATTTGTCATTATACCTCTCATAGGAAAAAATAATAAAAAAAACACATTACTGTACGTGAAAAGTGTAAATAGGAAATTCACATTTACCTATAGCTGATAAAACAAATTAGAGTAATCAAGCCATATTCTTTTAGTCCATAATTTATTTTTCAGTGAAGGTGCATTTATATCCTGGAGGATCATATTAACACTGTCAAAGTAATAGAATTGTTTAATGTTTTACAACAATTCAACTCAAAAATTAGAATCCTTGTTTTAGGCTGTAAAATTTTGCTTACTCAATTTCATGGCTTTCTGAAGAATTTAAAGAGTCCTCAATATACCCACAAGTAGGCTAAGATTACCTGTATAACATTGTCTCTATATATAAAATATTGAGTGAATATGGTAAAACTATCACTTTAACAGGTGACTAGGAGATAGATAACCTATTTTTTTATGAACAGGTTGTTTTTCATGTGTTTATTCATTCATTGTTTTCATTTCTGTTGTCTACCTAAAAGATCTCCTACTAGCTGGAAATTCGGAATCCATTCTCAGTGTGCTCCCTTACCTCCTGGATTTTATAGCTGTTAATCAGGCTTCACCCTATGGCATTTGTTTTCTCATCAAACACAAATATGAACATTGTGCTGTTGTTTTCAGAATTAATCTATCAGCAGTGCTATACCTCTGAACATCTGTCCATCTTAACTCAGTGGCTCCCAGGACACTGGGGACAGTGTTTCTGGGAGGAGGGTACATGTTGGGGAAGGTCATTGAGAAGGCTACTGAGAGATCCTGCAGATAAGAATGACACAATGGGGGAATAGAAAAGGAGGCATAAAGAGAGCAGAGATATCCCACCTAATTGCTGCAAGGGAAGTGAATGGACAGCATGGGCAACTTTTGTTATTTAAATAGTATATGTGTTTATGTGTGTCAGGAGGACCAAACTACTCAGAGAACTGAAGAAATCTTACAAAACAGATGCTTTTCTAGGTACCATAACCAACAAAAAGGAGAAGAATGTGAAGGTGTGGTTTGACTGCACAAAAATAATGTTAAATTTCATCAAGTATATGGAGGTTCACTAAGAGAACCAAAATAAATAATAATAATAACTAGCATACACTTAAGCTAGTCATATTTTTAAGCATTCATTCTATAAACACTGCCACATTTAATCCTCACAACAACCCTATGAGTTATGGTCAGATAGTGTAAGTTGTCCCCAAAGTGACAGAGCTGGAATTAGAAACCAAGCAGCATGTTTCCAGAATATGTGCTATGGGGATGGTGGATGATAAACAAATGAAAACTCAACAAGCGAAAGAAAATTTTCAGCTGTGTGAAGCTTGTGTGTTGAGAAGTAAAATAGAATGATAGGTAAAAGAGTGGGTAGAGGTGACTGTTTTTGACTAGGAGTTCAGAGAACCCTTCCCTGCAGTTTATGCTGAACATTGTATGACAGGAAGCCTGCAAAGCACAGATGAGTGTAGTGAAGTACTAGACAGGACAATGTTTTGCTCACCTAGAGGAGACAGAGTCAGATCAACTTTAGTAGTGGGCATAGGTCTCCTGTTCATGTCTCTGTCGCCAATGGGTTCCTCCTAGTTGCTGGTGCAGAGCATTTGGCCTTCGTGCACCATCCTGTGCTCCAGAATTAAAGACTCTGTCCCCTCCCCTCAGGGAACAGATGTAATAGTGGGGTTGCCTAGGTGCCCTATTATGTATGTGCTTAAGCAGAATAGAGGGAACAGGGAGATATTTCCATACAGGATGAGTAGCCCAGCAAAGGCTGTGAGGATTTTCTATCTCCTAGAAAGGAAGTGTTCCCAGCCCAAAGCCCATTTTTATGCAGTTGTGTGGGGGTCTGTGGTGTTCAAAAGACTGCATGCACATGACAATGATTCCCACCAAGTTTCTTTGTTTTGTGCTTTAGCTCCAGCTTGCTTTTCTTTTTCTTATTTCTTAACACGTAAGGTTAAGTTATTTATTCGAAATCTTTCTTCTTTTTCAGTGTAAGCATTTACAGCTCTAACTTTCCCTCTAAACAGCGCATCCCATAAGTTTTGATTTGTTGTGCTTTTGTTTCATTCCTTTTAAAATATTTTCTAATTTTCTTGCTATTTATTCTTTGACAGATTGGTTGCTATTTAGGAGTGTGTTGCCTAATCTCCCCATATTTGTGCTTTTCCCAAACTTCCTTTTGTTATTGATGTCTAATTCCATTGTGGTCAGACACCACATTTTGTATTATTTCAACTCTTTTAAATTTATTGAGGCTTGGTTTATGGCTCAACATATGGTCTATCCTGCAGCATGTTTTATGTGTGCTTGAAAATAATGCATATTCTGCTTTTGTTATGTGGAGTATTCTACATGTCTGTTACATCCAGTTATTTTATAGAATTGTTCAAGCCTTCTGTTTATTTGCTGATATTCAGTCTATTGTTCAGTCAATTACTGAAAGTGAGGTATTGAGGCTTCCAACTATTGTTGAATTATCTGTTTCTCCTTTTAATTCTTTCAGTTTTGTTTGTTGTACTTTAGGGTTCTGTTGTTATGTTCATACATGTTTATAATTGTATATATCTTGATAGATTGACCCTTTTATCATTATACAATCTATTTCTTTTAAGATCTATTTGTCTAATATTAGTGTAACCATTCTAGCTCTCTTTTGGTTACCTTGATGTATCTTTTTTTGTATTTTTACTTTCAAACCATTCCTGTCTTAGAATCTAAAGTGATTCTCTTATAGATGTCATATATATATATATAGTCTGTGTGTGTGTATGTGTGTGTGTGTGTGTATA